>NC_056733.1:1552362793-1552400293 GCF_019279795.1 Protopterus annectens
CCACTTAGTGACCTCTACAATGATATTACAGTGGGTGTCTAAGTGGGTGCTTTTGTAAATGATGCCTGAGTGGGGCATATAGTCAGAGAGCTTGGCTAAATCCAGGGGATTGTATGCTCTGATGTCCCCTCACCTAGGTCCTTGGAGATTGCCTTAGACATGTTCACTATGTTTTACAATCATGATCTCCCTGTCAGACATACAAAATGTGTACAGTCATCTGTGTGTAGATCACATATATGTGTGCTGATCAGCTCCATCATGATTTGCCCTATGGGCAGACAGATATGGATACTCAGGCAAAGAGTTCTATAGTGCTGGTGGTCAGTGGACGTACTAACTCTGTGCAAGGGTATAACAGTTGCCATTGTCCAGTCATCTGGGGTGCAGTCAGTGGTTGCAGTATGATTGCAAGGTGCTCCCAATGGTGTTAGTAATCTTTGTCAGATCCCATGTAGGATGCAGCCTAGGATGTTTGCATGTCCAATAGATACTGTGTATTCCCGGTAGAGAGGCAAGGTAATGACCTGCTCTGTAGATATGTAAGGTATGTGACAGGTTGTAGGAATGTTATGTGGCATATGTGGTTGGGTCAGTAGAGTGACGTTGACTTAGAACCTGTGGGACTACAGGTTAGCTATGTGTACAGACCCATTATTATCATTACATATGAGTTCACTGACAATATGGGCCTGTCCTGTGAGGTTACACATGTAACTACACTGTGTGCTGTGGTTCTGCTTTGTGTGGGTGGATAATTTTGTCACTTACTGTGTCTACATGATGTTACAACAACACCATGTGCTTGTTGTAGCTAATGAGGTTGTGTCAATTTTAGAGGAGCAGCATCACTCCACCTGTTCCACAGCAATGTCCACCTCTTATTGTACAGCCTGCTAATGGCAGCTGTTCACTAGGCAGGTTTGCTGTGCTATGAGGAGGTTGTGTTTCTAATGTCAAGAACTGCTGAGTCCATGCAGTTGTACTGCTGCTTGCATAATGCATGGGTGTAGAGCTTGGCATGCATGCCCGTCCCATCTGAGGGTGAAGTGCAGTCAAGCTATGTATACCATCCTGCAGGAGGTAATAGATTGCTTTGTTGAAATATATGTTCATAGGTTCATAGATTAGGTTCATAGATTAGTACTAGGCCAATTGCCCTTGTGAGCCATTTTAAGCCTAGCCAATTATCCCTCGTGAGACTCAAACCCTGCACCTTGTGTTCGTAAGGCAAATACCTTAACCATTAGGCCATCATCCCAACAGTATCATCTACAATGGGTGATTAGTTCTGCTAGTTTTAATGAGATTTGTCTGTGGTCAGATCCCACCAGGGAGGACCTCACAGTAGGGGGCTGCAGTGGTCACCCATATTTTAAACACATAATGCAATACTTTTGCTCCCCTTGTGGGGATATCATGGCACTGATCCAGGGCATTGTAGTTAAGGATGTGGACTAACCTTTAGGCAAGTGAGCTTCAGCACAACTAAGCAACACAGTTGTTGGTCACTTACTGCCTCCACCAAACCATGGTGTAATGATATATCTTGATAGATGCAAGTACATCCAAATAAGCACAATGGGTGTCTGGATTCATAGAACTGCTCCTGTATCCAGCAATTGCTTGATTATGTGCCCTTCCAGTAGTGAATGTCAACTGCAGTGTCTCTGGAAAGTCACAATGTTTCACAAAATCTAAATATGTATATATCCTTAATGAGTATGTATATGCCACCTGCTTCACCTTGCACACTGTCATTTTGAGGTCTGAACATGTGGATATGTAGTCTGGTATGGCTGTGTTGATGTCCACAGCCTTGAACCAGATGTCCTTGATTGCACATATGTCTGAATATTCCAAGGTGGGACACCTTCCAAAAAGTGGGGTTCAGTGTTGCCATTTCCAGCATGTAACAGCATAACCATGATGTTGTATGAAGATGATGCTCTCATTACAACGTTTCCCTCTGGACAGTGCAAATAATATGCATTCTGGGGGTGTCAGCAGCCTTGGCCAGTACTCCAAATCTCAGGGGTGAGAGATGAAGACTATCACTGCTGAAACATTGATGACTATTGAGCAAGGCATCCCAGGCAGACATGTAGTAGATCCCATTACAATGACACCACATGCTAAGACAATTATTGACTTCCATCAATTTCTATGTGTATGGAGCCATCATCCTAGGTGAGGGTTTACTGCAGCTGAAAGCTATGTGCATACCCATGAGAGACACAGACTGTCTAAGCTCAGTCATATGTCTGCACTGGTAATGTATGTCCCTAGTCATACACACCTGCAGAAACTATTATGGCAACATTTTGTTAACTGATATTCCTTGATTTGCCACAATGTGTGGTATGGGGTATTGTGTCAACTCACAGACAACTAACTGTGATATTTCCCATATATAACCTGTTGATACAGACAATGTATCTCACAATGTAATCAACTAGAAACAAAAGGTGGGATTTTTAGTTTTGCCTCAGGTATTTGACCAGTGACAGAGTGGTGTATGTAGTATTATGTGTACTGTGAACTCCAGAGGCAGGATATTCAAAGGTGTCTGTTGTTTGGGAATGTGACTGGTAAAGTACTGCACATATGCAGGTGTAAGTTATGTGGGTGTAGTTGGTTAGCTGTGTATGTTGACAAAATGCTCATTGCCATATGTAATGACTGCTGTTGGAGACATCATGGAAGCAAGGTTTGAAATGCAATGACATCTGTCACACATTTTGCTTGTGTCATAGCAGTAGAGGTGTGGGGTCACTATCCACATCTCATCAGCAGGTCTGTAACACAGACACTACACCCTATATGTAACAGGCTCCCCATGCATGTGAAGCATGCATCTGCTGTAACATAAATCATATGCAAGTTACACAATGGGATGCAGAACAAGACAATCATAACTGGTGTAGGACAAATGTCTGTAATGGACACAGGAAATTTGTAGATGGGTCATGTCCATCACCACAGCTTGTAGATGTGTTAGCTGCCAAAACCCTATTGACACTTATCAAGGGTATCAGACTTTTTCATAGATTAGGGATGCATGAGTAGGCTGAATAACACCATTGTCCTTGTTAGCCTGTTATACACATATGAACCTATGGAGCCATGCACATATAGTGCTGCACCTTGCTGAAGACATACTTTTTCTGTGCTGACATTCCATCCTGCGCTGTGACGTCTTTGGGTTTATTGGTGCTGTGTATTCACAGGTGTCTCTTACAGGCTCCTAAAACTTAAACATAAACAGGTCCATGATACACCTTTCACAGTGTAAGTATACAGCCATTACAACATCATACAACATAAGGTACACAAAATGATGTGGCTTACTCATTACAAATGTCAGCATACAGTATCTGTCAGTAAACAGTACAAGTAGCATGGCAAAGCAACACTGCATTACATATGTACATATTAACTTATATAGTCACCCTGTGCATCAGATGCATGGCTTTATTTCCCTGCATCAATGATGAAGATTACATGGATGTGACACAGGTATCATCACCTGCGCAGGGTGTTGTGTGGGGTGCAGGAGGCCTAAGTCAACACAATAGATTGAAAGCATGTGTATGAGTCAGGAAGGGAAGCAGGCAAGATGGACCTTGGAAATATGTTGTGTGTATCTGTAGGTGAACCTGAATTTGACAGTTGTGTGTGAGTGCATGTGCGAACATAGTCAAGCTCAGTGCTAGCCCTACATGTGTGTATGTTGGATGGCTTTGAATCGTGCATGGTAGAGCTGACAGTACACTGTCTCCACCCCCAAATATGGGAACTGGCTCTGCCAGGAGTTGCACTGGCACCTCCATGGCCAAGGTCAGAAGTGCTGCTAGTACATGATGGTGACTGCTGTCTGCTGGGACTGTGTCCTCCATGGGAATGCCCAGGACCATGAACCCATGGCCTGCCATGTCTTTGTGTGGACAGCACACTCCCTTCTGGAGTGCTGGATATACTGCCGTTATGGGACAGTGATTGTGCATGGCCATGAGGACTCTCAGCTGACGGGGTTGCTGACCTACATCCATGAGTCTGATGCTCAACTCTAGCCACATGTTCCAGCACAGACAATATGCATTCCAAGACAGATATTCTGTAATCTGTCCCAAACCACCTTCTTTCCACGACATCAGTGAACTGATCCAGGGTGTAACCAATGTGGTGGCGGCAGTCATGTATGTCAGTCTGTGCTGCATCCATAACCCAGAGTATACATCTGGAGTTCCTTTTAGAACATGCCTGTGCCTCTATGATGGCCCAAAACATACAATGAGGGACCCATGGTGCGACACCTGCAAAAGGCTGTGGAAGGACAGCAGACCTCCTATGAGCATCCATATCATTCTGCCTGTGTGGAACCTTGCCAGCTGTCTGGCTATGGCCAGTGTCTAAACCCACTGGAGCCATAATTACCATACTTTCCTGTTTAATGTCCCCATCCTCTGACTGTCCAGTATCTGTAGCATCCAGGGACTGGGTATGTGTAGGCATACTGACTGTGTGTGGTGACAGTGAGGGCAGAAGAGGGATGTCAATTCTGGGACAGATTCAACCCCTTAAATCCCCACCTGTGCCTCACTCTGGCCACCATCATCATCAGAGTCTGAAGAGACACTGACATCAGGTTGTATAGGGGACAGAGACCAACCCTCCCCCACCCCCAGTCACCTGTGCTAAGAAAGGGAAAAGCAGAACATTAATACCTGCACTATTATGCACTACAGTACTATGCTGCAAAATATATATAAAGATACACTGTTGTCACTAACACAGACCTGTTTAAAACCCAACCTCATATAGTAGGAAATGAGGACATTACATTTCCCACAAACATCTATAGTTACTTGTAAATAAAAGCTCTTTATACAGCAGTCTCATCAGCAACACTGAGGTACATTGTTGACATTTGTGAAGACTCTGCACAGTTGACACATATGACAATCTGTAATGTCCTGACAATACTGTTACATCTATCAGTGGGGTCAGACCTACAAGGCATAGGTATGAATCTAACGTGTGTATAGTAAGAAAATATCTGGGCAGATTGCAATCATGCTGACAGTACAGCAATCCAGGCAGCAGGCCTGGGATGAAACTTTAGGGAATACATTGCTGTAAATCTAACAAAGCAGTGCTGTGCTTACCAGGAGCAGGACCACGGCCTTGTCCAATACCTGGCTGACCTGTCAAAAGCTGAGGGGGTGGTAATGTAAGTACCATTGCATGTTGCACAATAGTAAGGTAATACATCCATATATATCACATTTACATTAGATACTGTGTTAATTATGTTGGTCAAAATCTGAGCATGAGATTCAATCTGCAGTTAAACTCTTCTCCCCTAAAGAACAAAGACCTGACATGCACAGAAAAGTATGTATAGCCAGACATACTGAATGCTACAGTATTCCAGTGCTGATCAAAATAAGCTTACCTGCCATGGCAACTGTGGCACATCCACGATGTACAGTGTGATGGATGCCTGTGAGCTGTCATGTGTTTCTAGGTTCATCAGGAATTTCTCAGTGGCTGAGAGTGTTTTTTCTGCTGCAGGCCTTCCTCCAGTGACACCAGAATCTCTGGCTACATCTGCTGTTCTTCTACATGCAGCATTAATCATGTCTGTTACACGGTGTTGGACTTGCTCATATGTCCTGCTCTGATGACCTATAGCATTCATATCATGGACAGTAGGAGTTCATGGTGTTGATGGAGGCCTTCTAGTATTATATCATTCTCTGCATCTGTGAAAGTGGTACAGCATCTGGGATACATGGTTTCTGAAAGACAACAAAATGGGAACACATGTTAGCATAACATACATGGAAGTGCACGATGTTGAGATACAATAAGAACATAATGGCTGGCAGTATCCACTACTTGATCACAAATGTCATATTCCACAGTCTGCAAGCATACTAAATATGTGGATACAACTAAGATGCTAACGATAGTCAGCTATTCCCATGTGTGCCATGACAGATAGTTTTGTATGATCATACACCCAACATTGGAGTCCGGTGTTGTGTGTCCCCTAGGGGCAATCCCTTGATAATATGTCAACAGTGCCAAACAAATAGCAGTGTGCTATTACAACCACTATAATGGGACAGTCCGACAAGACCAGTGTGCCACAGTGACAAAAAACATTCACTCTTGATGCACTCTATGTTCTCTGTAGGTGTAACAAATCTGGAGATTAATGACATGTCATTAGGCTTAATGCTGAAATCCCCATTGCCCCTAAAGTCTCATACAGACTGGTTCCCCAAAGCCAGCTGTTTGCCTTTTTAACATACTTGCCATTACCAGGTGATTGCCTCTTAAATAAGCTGTGGTTCTGAAATATTAATTGCAGCCAACACAGCTGATTTGCAGTATCATCAACCAATGACATGGAACCACTGAACAAGATATAAGGCCTTCATGTAGATTAAAAGCCCTTTCTCATATGTTGTACTGGACATTACTGGGGTCAAGAAACAAAGTCATTAATAAGCGTAGGTCTGTAGTAGCTACTTTCACATAAAGATGTGTATGCTATAGACTGCAGCTGCTGCTGCAGTCAATCAGTAGAGAGTGTAAACAATTTAGAGGATAACAATCTGTAAGAGTAACTGTGGGAACTGTGTCAGCCTTGTTGTAGAGGCAGAGCCAGAGTGAGGGCATCCCTTCCACACAAATTAAGGCATGTGTTTAAGACAATTATGTTAGGCAATGGTATCACTAACAGAATACTAGGCTACATGTTCGTTGTGTCCTTGAGCAATATAGGGGGTAAATATAACATTAAGTCATCCATGTTACTGTCAGCTGCCAGTTGGGTGCCAGGATCCGCCACATAACCCACGCACTCAGGTCACTCCACAACAAGTACAAATATGACTCTGTCATTGTCCATGTTAGTGTGAATGACCTGAGACATACCTCCCTGGACTACATGAAAAGAGACATGGAAGAGCTCTCCGATCTTGTAGCCCAGGCAGGTATGACTCTAGCCCTGAGAATCATTCTGCCATCACCCAGAATGATACCACAATACAAGGACAAAATGATTGACTTCAACAATTGGCTAAGCTTCTGATGTCATTCTAAGCGGATCCAGTATCTGTCTGCTTGGGATGATATGGTCGACAGACCACAATGCTTTGCCGCAGATGACCAGCACCTGTTGCCCCTGGGATTCTGGATACTGGCTAAGGCTCTTACTGCCCCTATAGTGCCTTTTTTAGGCAAGGTTCAAATAACAAATTCACCACCGTAACAGGAACAGGCAAGCAAAAACTGAGGGTAATTCTACTCAATGCTGAAGTCTAAATCTCAGAATGCACTCACTCAAGGCACTCCTTAAAATGGAGAACATCAATATCTGTGCAGTGACTGAGACCTGGTTCAAGGATCCAGAGAGTACCCCTGCACTTACTGGCTATAACTCATACCACACTTTTCGGCCATGTAACCTGGACCAAAACACCAAAGGTGGAGGTGTGTCCATATTCATTAAGGATATCCACACCTCCAGGCTTGTTGCTCAGCATAATGGATCTGAGGTTATCCAAGTGCAACTAACTCTGGACAAAACTGCAATCCAATTTGTAGCTTGCTATAGATTGCCCACCATGCCCCAGGATTCCCACTCCTCTTTTCTTGATGTACTGAAAAATATTAGAGTTCAACCAAACACGCTAATAATAGGTGACTTCAACTACCCCACCATTAACTGGGAAAATACTTGTGTAACAACTACTTAGCTCAACGCTTTCTGGAATTCATAAACTCCAATGCCCTGGATCAATGTATCCACACCCCCACCAGGGGCAACAATATCCTAGATCTAGTCATTACCAACATGAGTGACCGGTTTTCCAAACCTGAAGTCAACTCCTCGTTGGTCCGATCCGACCATAAGCTAATCACCCTTGATATCCACATCCCACCTCCAACCCCCATTAAGGAAACCATGGTAATAAATTTCTCCAAAGCCAACTTCATGCTTCTTAAGACAGAAGTGGTGAACTTCATGACACCCATGCAGATGGACAATACAGTTACAACTGCTGAATCCTACACAAATGCACTCTATAAGCACTTACACGAGTGCATGGATTGTGTTATCCCAAACAGAACCAAGACACTATCCTCCAAAGAAAGGAAGCTAATCTGGTGGTACCCTGCCATAAACAAACTGTACAACAGAAGGAAGAAACTGTTGCAAAAGAGAGTAAAAACCGATGAGTGGAGGAGCTCCCCGGTCAGCCTCAGTAAGAAGATGAGATCCCTTATAAGATCCTCCAAAGCTAGCTATGAAAACACAATTGCCACTAATTCTAAGGACAACCACAAAGCATTCTATAGCTATGTCAAGAATCTTGATGGCAGCACCCAAATCTGCTCTGAGTTACAGCACAATGGCTCAAAAATTACAGAACCGACTGATATTGCCAGCATCCTGGCAGATAGGTTCAGTGCTAACTTTACCTCCCCCACCCCATAAAGGGCCCATATCTATACAGGAAGAATGCAGAGTCCCTGTAATCACAACTACTCAGGTAAAATCTGCACTCTCTAAAGCCAAAAACACAGCATCCATGGGACAGGACAACATCCCAGGCTGCATTTTACACAAACTTCAGAATGAACTAGCTCCCCACTTAAGCACCATGTTCAATAATAGCCTTGCATCAGGCTTTGTGCCCACTGAATGGCACACAGCAACAGTTATCCCACTCCACAAAGGGGGAGCCACCACTGATTCCAGGAACTATAGACCTATTAGCCTGACAAGCCTGGTCTGCAAGGCCATGGAATGTATCATCATGTAACTCATAAACAAAGACATTGGTAACCTCCAAACTTTGGATCCCACCCAGTTCGGGTTTGTGAAAGGCAGATCCTGCCTCCTGAACCTGATTGACTTCTTTGAGTCAGTCACCAAAGCCATAGATGAGGGTAAGGTGGTTCACACAGCCTATCTTGACCTTGCCAAGGCTTTCAACACCATCCCCCATTTTGGAATTATAGCTAAACTCACTAAACTAGGTATAAATCCCTATGTCACAAGATGGGTTGCCAACTAGCTCACTGACAGAACCCACACTGTAAAAGTTGCAGATTCCAAATCTGACCTCAAAGCAGTGCCAAGTGGAATACCATAGGGATCTGTCCTGGGACCTCTCCTGTTTGGTATCTACTTCTGTGAAGTACAGGCTAACACAGAAGGCTTCTGGCTAATGAATTTCACAGATGACTGCAAACTAGGAGCCATAATCAAATCCCCAAATGATGTGGACATCCTACAGAAGGGCCTCGCTGAGCCAGATGCCTGGTGTCAGAGCCATGGCCTTAAGCTCATTGCCAAAAAGTGCAGTGTCATCCCCTTTGGTAAAAACTCTATACCCATGAACTACCACATAGGCAGCAATCTACTTAACACTGAATGTGTGATAAGAGACCTTGGGACCCAGGTGGATAGTAGTCTCTCCTTTGGTAGTCACATCGCCACAGTAGTCAGGAAGTCCTTCTACATGGCACACCTCATCATAAAAGGGTTGTCATCCAGGAAAAAAGAGGTCATTGTTCCCCTCTACTCGACACTCATTAGACCCATTATAGAGTACAATGTTCCTTTTGGAATGTACCTTACAAGACATCTGCAGCAGCTGGAAAGGCCACAGAAGTACCTCACAAAGAGGATTACTGGCCTCAAACAAATGCCCTACACTGACCGCCTCAAAAAACACCAGTTTTACTGCGTAGCATATCGCCTACTCCGAGGTGATCTTTGCCTAACATATAAAGCTATGTCAAACTCAGAGCTGTTGGACATGCTACACCCAATGAAATCCCAATCCCTCTGAGCTATATGCTCTAGGGACCTAAACCTTGTTACCACAATAAACAGGACATGCTGGAGGGATAGATTCCTGTCCCAGAGACTTCCCATACTCTAGAACAGGCTACCCATATATGTCAAGCAAAGTTCTTCATTAGCACTCTTCAAGTAAAATCTGGATGAGTGGATGGGAAATAGGAAATACACCCCGGGGATCACTTCTGTGTCTCTGCTCGACAGTGGCACAGGAAAATAACTTTCTTGGGTGGCGTAAGCCAGGGAACCTTGTTGGATAGTCTTACATAGGCCCTTGGGCCGATAGCCTAGTACCTACCTATGAACCTATGAACCTATTTGGGCAACTGTCAGGCCATGTGTTACAGTGTGGTACTCATTTGGAACATGTATGCTAGCAGTCTTTGTTATTAGGAGGGGCTTCATATGTGTATGTCAGTTGTGCAGCTGTGCTAATCTGTAATGTGATTGTGAAAGGATTGTGTACTGCACTCTATTAGTAGATCTCATTTGCATTACCTGCGAAAGTCCACTGTGAATGGATATTAATGTATGACCTGAGATTTTATTCACTTAAAGTGTTGCTAAAGGGATATGTGAAGTGTGTTCCTATCTGCAGCCCTGTGACTCCCATCAGTAAAAGTAGACATTTCATTTGGAATGCAATGTGTAGATGAAGAGAGCATGACTCGGTTATTAATTGCTGGCTTCACAATAATGTAATTTAAATGCTACACACCACTGGATTTGAACCTAGGATTGTGTGTGGCAAAAGTTACTATATGCACAGCACTTAGACTGAGCTACTGTGTCACTGTTACAACAGGTGCATTTGTCAAGATAACAGTGCATACAGAAAGGCGGTGACATACTTTTACATCCATCATTATGTGACTAGCTTCATAAGGATGTATTTCTTCACCAGAGTCCCAGTTGAACATGTATGTAGCCATTAATGTCTTAGCAGGAGTATTTCTAAATGTTGTTGATAAATGCGCACATTTACTTGCTATTTGATACCTTACTTACATCCATTATTCCATGTCTGGCTTTCTACTAATGTACTCTTACACCAGACTCCAAGTTACACTCCCATTTTTTCCATTACTCTTTAAGCAAGTTTGCGCAAGGCAGCACAATGCATAGCTCTGCTTAAACTGGCTTAATGACTGTTACTTGCAGTCATTATATTTTGCTTAAACCACCTGTTTTAATTAACAGCTGTGTGTTGTGGCATGTTAATCAGTGTCTGCAGGTGCAATGATCTTGAGTTCGAAATAGGGACAAAGTGTTTATTTTGTATGTGTTTATTATCATTTAAAACACATATATCAATATAGCTCCATTTAGCTGAGCTTAGCAATGCTGCACAATGTGACATACATATGACACAGCATTGTGCAAAAAATTTAAAAGAAAAATGGGGAGATAAGAAAGTGATGAAATGGGTGTAAGCAGGGGAAAAAACATAGTGAAAATCAGGTACGTATGTGCAGGAAGGGTGGAAGAAAGAACCATAGCTATCTGTTTCTTGTACAGCAACAGCTAATCACTTTGACAGAATTTGTAGATGATTTTGGACTCTCACCTCAGAGAGAGGGGTGAGGACAACATAATTATGTTGTCAAGCCAGTTGTACCAAATTATGTGTGTCCAGTAGACACGTGTGTGAAATGGAGAGCTGATATTTTTGGAGGGGACAGGTACCCATTTTTTTCTAAGGTGAGATTGGAATGCTAGGGAAGGGACATACGTATGTGTGGGGAGTTAAGTTGGGTAAGTGAGGAAGCTTTTGCAGACAGACAAGCCAGACAAGACAGCAGACAGGGGTGGTGTGTGACACAAGATGGGGAAGCAAACCTTGGATGGGGAGGGTGTTGTGGAAATGCAGTTCCATGTGCCTCCACAAGGCAGGAGCATGACTGGAGTACCTACCCTACTGGACTATTGACAGTGCTCTGTCACTCTCCAGGGGTGGCAGTGGTGAAGGCTGGGCTCCTGGGTGAGCTTACCCCACCGAGGTGGCCAGCATGCTCTCCATCTGGCTCAGGCATCGTTGAAATCCATGGTATAGAATCCTATGCACCAAAACCATCAGTTCATCATGGTGACAACTCCCTCTCCACCCCCAGTCCTATAGTGGGGCCCAGCCTTGTCCTGTAGGGCAGAACTACCTGATGCTACAGGTAGTGCAGGGGCATCAGGTGGGTCATCAACAGTCTGGTTCCCAGACATACTGTGCCTGGTGCAATGGCCAGAGGAGGCAAGGTAGGCAGATCACCAGGAACCGGCCTACTTGATGTGCTTTAGCAAGTTAGTTATAACAATAAGTTAAGGTTGGCAATAACCAAAGCAATGCTATTATTAACATAATGAAATATAATATTGATTAATCCAAATACATATTAAAGTATATTATGTGGAACACAACATTAAATAATGTAACAGTAAGTATGTTAACAGCAAGCCAGTATGAAATAACCTATAAGGCCATCAAAACATTTAGTTTAACAAAATATATTATTAAATCATAATAATAAATAACAATAATAAATTAAAGAAGATAAGGGGTTGGGGGAGAGAGAAAAACTTACCATTAGTGATGTCCCAGATGATATCCCTAAAAAGTCTGCTTATACATTGTTCTACAGATGTGCAGTGTCAGTTGTCAGTACAGTGACTACAATTCCTCTATAGATGATGTAGCAAATACATACCTCTTAAGCTGTTAGCATGGGACAGTATGGGCTAAGCACTAACAAATGCAGGCAGACAACTACACAGAACTGTTTCACATAATGTGCACATACATGAGTACGAAGGTGTTCTGTACACAGATTTGACAATATATCGCATTCCAGGTAATCATTCATCTGCTATGCATGGAACAGACAGATTGGGAGGTTGTAATTACAATACAAAAAATTGTGACAGTTGAGATGTATTTTTGTGTACATAAAGTAGTTTAGACAGCCATCGTGTCTTAGATGGCAGGCATGGCAGTAGAACCCAAAAGCTGTGACTGCAGGGGGCATTTGCAAATAATGTAAAAATTGACTGCAGCAACTTAGAACAGATGTGCAATGAATACAGCCCTACTGCAAGTGTTAAGACACATTTTGTTATGAAACCACAATCCTGATTTACAATTTATTGGTATTGCTGCTAAATATCTGTTAAGTATACACATGATATCTGCCCATAAAGTGGTCTACCTCACCCAAATACTATTTGTTCCTGGAGTGGGAGGAAAAGAGAGCATTATGTGCTTGACAGTGGCCTGGAGACAGCCTTGAACCATACTGTGGGTTGTGCGATACATTTTTCAAGCAATTACTTTTGCATTCTACAGTTATTACAGTTTTACACTTGACTGCAGTGACATTAGAACAGATGTGCAATGAATACTGCCCTATTGCAAGTCAAGTATTTAGACACATTTTGTTATGAAACCACAATTCTGTTTTACACTTTATTGGTATTGCAGCTAGGTATCTGTCAAGTATACATATGCCATCTTTCCATAAAGTGGACTACCTCCTTATACTTTTTGTTTCTGGAGTGGAAGGAAAAGAGAGCATTATGTGACTGACAGTGGCCTAGAGACAGCCTTGACCCATACTGTGGGTTGTGCAATGCATTTCTCAAGCAATTACATTTGCATTGCACAGTTATTGCAGCTTTAGAGTTGACTGCAGCAACATTACAATAGACATGCAATGCATACAGCTCTACTGAAATTATGTTATGTCATCTCAATCCTGCTTTACACCTTATTGCTTACTGTAACTGGTATTGTTTATTGGTTATTGCACTACAGTTTTTCTTGTTTATTTATTGCACTACAGTTATCATAATAGATATTCTTACTTACCACACTCATGGCACATCCTGGCCAGGTGTCAGGCATGAGACAGCATGTTGCATGCACTCTCAGCTGCAGCTATTGGAAGAGAAGTATACCATTATGCATACCAGTTTTGCAGATATTCAGCTTGTATTTTAGTAAAGTAGTAGTAGAAATACTTAATATTTGTCTAGGGAATGTCCAGCCCTGAACTCTTGGACGCAGGTGTCCAAAGTTACCCTCTTTCTATACTCCAAGTCATCATAGTGGTGACAACAGTGCTCACCAGTGCAGGGGATAACAGTAGCACTGGTGAATTCCCTTGCCAACTGATCCCAGACCACAGCCTTATATTCTGAGCCCTGATAACTGCCCTGAAACAGCTTAGGTTTGTAATTGCATACCAGGAGCCCAATAAACACCTTGGACTCCAGCACACCCCATATATGTATATATATTGTATGCATATATTTGATTATTATCTAAAAGTATCATACTGTACCTGAATATCCCTTATCATACCTATATCAGCATTACTGACATTTTCTATTAGATATTAGAAGTCTGTTTTCAAGACTATGTTTGTTTAATTGTTATAACAATGTATTCTGCATTTATCTGTTTTCTAACTCTGCATTTCATTTATTGATTCTTCTTGTATTGTGGAGCTTTTCTGTCTGGGCCTCTGTTGAAAATGGACCTGTGTCCAGTCATAATTTCCTGGTAAAAAAAGAAATAATTAAATAAATAAATAAATTCCCTAGACAATCCACAACTACGGGATAGCCTCTACACTTCTGCCTATGTTGTTTGTCTTTTCAGCTTTTCCCAGTTAGGGGTCGCCACAGCGGAACTCCGGTCTGCTAATGATTGGCAGTGCCGAGTTGCAAGCCTGATGCCCAACCTTCAGCCAAGGCAGACCCACAGATTCAATATCCATGTTACTATGCTCTCCATCAGCAGCTCACCATGATTAATATGCATGGCATGCTGCCGAGGTGACACTGTGGCTGTATACATGGGTACATTCCTTGTAGGGTCTACATGGAGCCTATATGGATTTTATTGATTTCTGGGGTATATTTTGGAAAACTGAAATCCCCCAAATGATTCCTCTTATATTTACATGATATTGATTAACTTGAAATTTTGTTTATAAGAATCCAGAATATAAAGCATGTTTTTTTTTTACATTTCCAATAGCATATACAGAAAACAATATATGTACATTTAATGTATTTATAATTATTGCATTTGAGGAGAAGAATCTAATATATTGGTTCCAGTTAATGGATAAAGAAAAGTTACAAATTCTAGGTTTTATATAAAAAAATAATTTAAATAATGAAATATACTTAGATATTCAAAACTGTAGATACTCAATAGAAAAGAAAATTAATCTAACACAGTCATCAATAAAAATACTATTTATAAATTTATTGACCTTCTAATTATATCTATGCATCAAAATATTTTAGAAAAAGGACTTTATCCAAAATGTATAAGATGATAAAAATTGTACAAAATATTATAAAGAAGATTATTGGGATTATTTTAGTTCCATAAATAATTATTATAGAAGTGATGCAAAAAATGATTCTATCATCTTCTAAGCAAACTACTACCTCATTAAAATGGAAGTTATTTTCTCAGAAATTTATGCATAAAGCATTCATCACTCCACATAAAATGAAATTAGTGTATAAAAATGTTGAATGTTAGAGATATAAGTTGAATATTAAAGCAAATTGGCAATATATGTTTTTCAAATGCAATGCAATAAAACCATTGTGGAATGATATTAATTTTTTACAGTCACTATTTAATGATAAATTTACTTTAACTAAATCATTAATTTTATTTACTACTTCAATACCTTCATGTGTTAAAAACAATAAATCACTCACTTCTTTGGAGTATTCTATCAGTCACAAGGAAAATAATCACCAAGAATTGGAAAAGTGAATTGACTACATCTTTGAATGAATTTATAACCATAGCAACTGAAGTCTGTCATCTGGAATTACTTACAATCAAGGCAAGAACAATTAGAACTGTCACTTCTTATAGATCTTGGATGAAACTCAAAGAACTGCAAAATTAGCAGTCATTGATTGTTTAGAAACAAAGATTACTTTATAAACATACAGAGTTTCTTTTTTCCATTTATAGTAGAGACCTTGTAAATAGTTGCTTTGTTATTTTGTTTTGATATTCTCTATTCGTTGTTTACTTGTTTAACTATCTTATTTCTATATATATTGCAATGTTTATAAATGAGCAGTTGACATAATGGTTAAGGTGTTCACCTCCAAGGTACAAGGTTCAATCCTGTCCTCTGACTAATGCCTCTTTGGAGTTTGCATGTTTTCCCTGTGTCTCTATGGGGTTCCTCCCTCCTCCAAAAAATATGCTGAGTTTTTCTGTCTCAAAACTCACCAAGTAATGGAGCTGTGGGCAGTGGCACAGACTCTACATGGTGTCTTATAGGGAGAAGAGTTGTACAGGCCAACCACTTTGGGCATCTACAGTGGTGCACAGGATCCTCAAGATAGGAGAACATGGATCAGAGATTGTGTGCTGTGGCAGGGCTAGCCACTCAATGGCATAATATATGGTCTCTATTTGATTTGCTCAGGTTGACTAATGTCTTCAAAATTGGCATGATTAGTTACCGGTGATAATTGGATTGAGGACCCAACCTATGCCAGGGACCCATGCTAATGTTTGGAGGAATGCATGTGCCCCTACTGGCCAGCGTGCACCTGCTATAAAGCCCTGGGTCAATAGATTACTGGCCAGCTAGTGTCTAGTTGCCCAGCCTGGGTTACCTGGGAAAGTTCTGTTGAGTGAAAGCAGGACGTAAAACGAACCAACCTGCCAAATATAAACTGCAAATGGCTACACTGACAGGATGCAGCTTGGAAGTGGATGACATGACAATATGGAGAAGGCTGGACATTCTATGTATCCAAGAGACAGGATAGAAGGGCAGTGCAGCAAAGCCATTTGGCTTGGGATCCAGAGTCTATTACTCAGGAGGGGGCCAGGCTAGAAATGGAATGGGAATTGTGGTGAGAGACAGGTTCCAGAAGACAGTGAGGGATATCATCAGAACTAATAACAGAGTCATGGCAATCAGACTCGAGTATAATGATAGGGCAGTATTCATAATCTCAGCCTATCCCCACAACAGGGTTGTGATAATGAGGAAAATAGTGCATTCAGACATCAGTGTGGAGAGAAAGGTGTATTACAGATGACTGCAGAATAAGCATACTTGGGCCAGTGTACAAGAACAAAGGGGACATCAACAACTGCGGGCAGTACAGAGGCATCAAACTCCTATCACATTGCATGAAAGTTGTGGAGATGGTGACTGATAAACAGATATGCAGACTAGTAGAATGTAAGATGGTTGATGAGCAGTTCAGATTCAGATCAGGATGCAGCACAACTGACCTGATGTTTGCAGTGAGAGAGATTGTTGAGAAGAAGCTAGAGATGAAGAAAGAGTTCAACTGGGCATTCCTACACTTGGAGAAAGCATATGACAAGGTCCCAAGAAAGCTGATTTGCACAGTACTGTGGTGGTTCGAAGTCCCAGAAACATTGGTAGAATGAATGCAGGCTATGTACAAGGACCCAATGACTTAAATATGAACAGTGTTCGGCCTGATAGAGGGGTTCCCAGTGGGAGTGGGTGTACCCCAGGGTTCAGCTCTGAGATCACTGTATTCATACTGGTGATGGACTACATTAGCAAACAGGTTGGAGGGGACAGATCAAAAAAGTTACTGTATGCAGATGATGTGGTATTACAGGTAGACTCTGAGCAAGAACTTCAGCAAAGTATAGGGGAATGGAATGCAAAACTGAAGGCACATGGGATTAAACTAAGCACAGATAAGACAGTAGTAATGACAACAAACTGGGGAAATCAGAAAAAGCTGAGAATTGAAATAGAATGGAATATAGTGGAACAGCTAAATAGCTTTAAGTATCTGGCAGGGGTGGCTGAGGAGGAAGAAGCAGTCAAAGCTAGAATCAGAGGGGCACCAGCCAACTGGCATAGAGTGTCAGGTGTAGTCTATGACAGAAGAATGCCAAAGAAGCTGAAAAGTAAGATGTGCAAGACAGTGGTGCGACCATTACTGTTGTATCATATAGAAAGCTGGGCAGTAAAGGCAGAGCAGATGAAGAAGCTAGAGGTGATGGAAATTAAGTGCCTGAAAAGACTGGTAGGATGCACACTGTGAGACAGACGAAGAAATGATAACATAAGAGCAGAAGCCAAAGTAGCTCCAATCACAGAAAAGATCAAAGAGAACAGATTACTGTGGTTGAGACACATGTGCAGCAAAGCAGAAGACAATCTGGTGAAGACGATTTGGACAGACAGGAAGAAAGTAAGAAGAAATGAGGACATCCAGCAAAGAGGGAGATGGATTGTATGAAAGAAGATCTGCAACAATAAAACATGAATGTTGAAGAAAGTAGGAGTGTGGCACTGAATCGAGAGAGATGGTGACAGTTAACACGATACCACTACTGTGTGTGTGTGTGTGTGTGTGTGTGTGTGTGTGTGTCTTTTGGCTTTTCCCAGTTAGGGGTCACCACAGCGGAACTCCGGTCCGCTAATGATTGGCAGTAGAGTTTTACGTGCTGGCTTGCCGGGCCTAAAGCACAACCTTCAACGAAGGAATGCCCATTCACGCATGTCGTCACACAGTATACGCTCTAACTGAGAATCGAACAGGTAACGTCTAACTGTGAGGCAACAACGCTACTGCAGCACCATACCACTACCCCATGTAGAAAATGGGAATAAAGTGTTGATAATGATATGATGATGATGATGATGATGATGGTTGTAATGTTACATTTTGTTATCTTTTTGTAAAATTTTAATAAAAATATATGATCATACAACTATAATCAACAAAAATAGTGCAGGGCAACATCCCAGACAAATACATTAGAATTGCAGCTGGCACCCTGACTTACTCTATATCCACTTAATCAACCATTCCATTGCAGAAAATTATGTCCTGATACTCTGGAAGACATCTTATATCTTGCCACTATATAAAGGTGGCAAGTCTACCAACTTCATTAACCTTTGCCTTTTTTCAGTCTTGTCCACTTATCTGACATCTTTAAAAAAAATGGGATTTTGGGGATAAACTCTTAGCTAGGCTTGTAATGGCCCTAGGTCCATTTGCCTAGTAATCTCCTATGATCCTATGATAAAACCGAAATGCATTCACCACTGACTCCTTAACTCCATGCTTAATAATTAACTTCTGTTCCCAATCCAGCATAACTTTCACCCACATCACAGCACTATATATACAGTCCTCAATTTCTCCATATCCATTAACACAAACAGAAATTCTGGTAAGCTGGTGTCTGCTCTACTCTTTGATATATCCAAGGCCTTTGATATGGTAACTCACCTTAAACTAATCCAGAGACTAACAAATATTGGCCTATAATCTTCCTTCCTTCCTTTTATGGTTCAATAACTATTTTTCAAGTAGGAAACACAGTGTCGAATCACAAAATTAAATGTCATCATTTCTTCCTGTTGGCATTCCCCAAGGATCCATTCTTGGCCCCCTCTTATTTAACATCTTCATTAATGACCTACATAAACCATCCAACAATGCTACTGTCATAGAGTACACAGATGATTCCACTGTGCTGCAAAGACTGTTCCTTACACATAGTTGAAATGTCGCTGTCCAACTTCCATCCTCAAAAAACAAACAAAATTAATCCAGTTTACTCCTATATCCTACAGTGCCAACAAAGCCTGGTTGACTATAATGTCTCATAATAACACTAAAATAGAAACAGTCCCATATGTCAATATTCTAGGAGTAACTGTTGCTGAAAATATGAAATTCAACATTCATATAAAAGAAGCAGTAAAAAAACACATGGAAAACTTAGTACACTCTATAGAATTATGCCTTGCATAAGTAATGATGTAAGAAAACATATCACTTCGACCTACTTACTTCCAACCCTTCCTATGGAGCTCAAATCCTCATCAACCTGCAATCCCCCAATCTCACTTACTTAAGCAGTGCTATCACAAAACAGCAAAATATGCTGCCAACCTGCCCCACATGTCTCATCACTGCTCAGCCCAAAAACTAGTCCAATGGGTGGAGCCCTCACACCACCTTACCTTCTCTCAACTTATCACTCATACTGTTATTTACTACCTCGAGAAATGGCCAATCCTGGCCCATCTTATCCAGCTATATATACTCAGTAAATGCCTTCACTCAGAGGGCAAGCACTTACTAGAATTAACCAGATATAATAATAGCAGGTGATTCACCACTCTTCTCTTATAGTTCAAAATTCTGAAACTCTCTTCTACTGTCCATTCCACATCAGAGCAAAATTAAACTATATAAAACCCACGTGAAACAACACATGATGGACACATGATCCTGCTCTTGCTCTACCCCTGGTTATTATATCCAGCCTCTACTTTACACTATCTTATCTTCCCACAGTGTCCTCTGTTCCTTCTCTGCCCTCATTGCCTATACTTTGTCTTATAATTTTACAACTTACCCACTTCCTGTCTCAGTCTGTCATCGCCTCCTCATCTGGCTTTGTAAAATTAACTACATAAGCTCAATGTGTATATCATTTCTTTCAAGAATGTATCCTTTGCATTGTTTTCTTATTTGGGGTTTTTCTCCTTGGGCCTACACTGAAAATGGGCTTTTGCCCAGCTAGACCACCCAGGTAATCAAATGTAACTCGGTAAATAAAACCAAACATGAAATGACGTCAGGAAATAATAAATAAACCCCAGCCAAAACAGCTAATCTTAGCATCCAAAAGCTCTACATTGATACAGAAATATTCCAATCAGAACCAAAAAGTAACATAATTAGACAAAATTGTTAATATCACTGTCCAGGAGAATTTTTGACGTCTTCAAATAAAATGGATTATAGAAGGTCTGAACAGTCATTAACTGATAATTATCAGAATGACACAAATGTATCCAGTCACCAGTATTAATTGATGAAGCACATTTATAACAGTAAAACAAAAAAAAAAAAAAAAAAAAAAAAAAAAAAAAACTCTATGTTTAGCGCCCTCACATAGACTGCATGTGTATTCTGATCTATTCAATTTTTCCTTGAGAAATCTATCAGCATTCAAACCAGAAACACTGACATCTTTTTTTTTACCTGTGGACATTATGTTAATAATCTAAACTATATAACAAATCTCGTTCCTTTTAGTTCCTTCTAATTTGAGAGCACCTCTAATCTCCACAATGTTTTTACATCCATTTCTACTAATGATAGTATAAATGTAGATTGCATAAAAAGTCATTCCAGTGACAAAACTGCAGTCAGATCTTCCTGGCTTCTTCCTTTAATACAAATCATTCAGCATCCCAAGTCCAAAAAGTCAGACTATTTACATCCATTGAACATTATACTTAAAACAGTTCTGAATTCTTCAGTAATTCTCAAGATAAGATAAAGGTTTGTTCAGTCAGCTCAAACTAGGTCTACATTAGTTCACCGAAAAGTTTGGTTCAGTGAATGAACACCTAATCTTCTGCCCCTATTCAATAAAAATCTCTTCTAAGATTCACTGAATTTACCAAGGGCAAGGAAATACTTGTCCCACAGCACAATGAACCAATATCTGACTAAATCAAACCAACCCAACTAGGGGGCTTCGCCCCCACACTGCCCGATGTGGGGGGGCTAAGCCCCCCACATACCCCCACCCCTAACCTGTATATATATATATATATATATATATATATATATATATATATATATATATATATATATATATATATATATATATATATATTGTAAAATCCAACAGCGATAAGCAGCATAAAACCCACAGTTCAAAAGCGTCTTCTGAAATTCAGCTTCAAATGAATCCACAGAGCGATATAAAAATAGCCAGGTTTAATGTATAACAACAGCAAGACAGGACATACAACGTAAGCGCTTTCACGGGTTTTCCCGCTTCATCAGACGTATCAACACAACTACTCAAATAACACAAGTACATATATAAAATATTTAAAATACTTAATTAATCAATTTGACGATAGGTTACAAATTTAAAGCGCCAGTGCCTGTTACAAACTCAAATCACGTTTAAGTCAAAGACTCATTTAAATCAACCAAACCTTTATATATTCTGTATACGTATTTATATAAATAACTTGCTTACTTGCAAAGATTATTTAAAATACTTGATTAATCAGTTTTAAAAGCAGAATACAAATCTGTTGCGCCAATGCCTGCTAAAATGTAAAAAATATATAAAGCTCATATCACGTCGAGCCAAAATCTCGTATTGGACCAGTCAGAAACATATATAATGTCAGCAAACACATTATAATGGGGCAACTCACAGTTTTATGTCACTGTTCAATGTTGAAAATAAAAACGAACTGTTTAATAATATCAATACTATAACTCCTTTTTCCTTAACTTCTGTTTAAGGCAATAGGCACGTTCGAACATAATGGCATTGCTTCGTATACTATGACGATGCAAACCGCCTGACAATACATATATTATATATATATTTAACAACTACGGGAAAGGCATAAAACCACTCTAAGTAATATTTGCATAAATAAAAAACAAAACAACTAATAAATCAAATATTAAAATGTTAAAAGTTTTCTGGTTTTTATATATATCTCTATATGAACAATAAATGTTCACAATAAATACCCATAGAATCCATATTGATATAAATATAAATACAGCAATACATATATATTTAAACATAAATTATAAATTAAATATAAATAGACATATATAACCATAAATATAAATATAAATATCAATATATACATATTTAAATATAGATGTAGATATAAACCTAAATATAAATATAACTACAAATATATATAGATACACATTTTCTATAACTAAGAACTATAATCAAATTTTTTACATTTAATATATAAAATTTGTATTAATTAGTGAAGCATAACATAATAATAAGAATAAAAATAAACAACATTATCTCAATGCCCTAGCCTTTAAAACGGGTTTTAATGAAATGGAGTCATTCAAGCCTAGGCCACGATGTGCTCCCAGCCTGAATATCCATTCTATCTCAGCATATTCAGTGTCATTTGTAGTGTTGCCCAATCTGAGATTTACATATTGTATATGGAGGATTTGAAACATAAAAATATGTGATTCACCATACTTCATAACGTGTTTAGATAAGGCATTATATTCCTCCCTTCTAGCTATACTATAATAGTGATCCCTGATCCTCTCTCGGAGTGTCCGGTTAGTTTTGCCAATATAGTAACAATAGCAGGTTTTGCAATAAGCCACATACACAAGATTTCTGGTACTACAAGAGCCATTGACCCTCAGTTGCCACAGACGTCCCACAAAATAAAAAGATCATCCACAAAGCGTCTATGAAACACTATTTGTGGTTGATTTATTAGATGTTCTTTCTCCCATGATGTCATAACGAGATTTGCGTAAGCGTTGGCGCAACTAGTGCCCATCGCTACGCCTCTCTTCTGTTTGAACAATCTATCACTGAAGAGAAAAATGTTATTTTCCAATACGGTTTCCAATAAGAGACAAAGAAAGTCTGCTTTAACTATCTCCATCTGGCCATCCGTTATGAGCAAATCTCTTACTTTACTAATGCCTATGTCATTAGGAATACTCGTAAAGAGTGACTCTACGTCTAATGTAACAAAAATTAAATCAGATGCTTTATCTATACTTTGTGTGAATACAAACAAATCCTTCAAAAATGTGGATCTACATCTATATTTAAATATGTATATATTGATATTTATATTTATATTTATGGTTATATATGTCTATTTATATTTAATTTATAATTTATGTTTAAATATATATGTATTGCTGTATTTATATTTATATCAATATGGATTCTATGGGTATTTATTGTGAACATTTATTGTTCATATAGAGATATATATAAAAACCAGAAAACTTTTAACATTTTAATATTTGATTTATTAGTTGTTTTGTTTTTTATTTATGCAAATATTACTTAGAGTGGTTTTATGCCTTTCCAGTAGTTGTTAAATATATATATAATATATGTATTGTCAGGCGGTTAGCATCGCTATAGTAGACGAAGCAATGCCATTACGTCTGAACGTGCCTATTGCTTAAAGCGGAAGTTAAAGAAAAAAGGAGTCATAGTACTGAAATTGTTAAACAGTTCGTTTTTATCTTCAGCATTGAACAGTGACATAAAACTGTGAGTTGCCCCATTATAATGTGTTTGCTGACATTATATATGTTTCTGACTGGTCCAATACGAGATTTTGGCTCGACGTGATGTGAGCTTTATATATTTTTTACATTTTAGCAGGCATTGGCGCAACAGATTTGTATTCTGCTTTTAAAACTGATTAATCAAGTATTTTAAATAATCTATGCAAGTAAGCGAGTTATTTATATAAATACGTATACAGAATATATAAAGGTTTGGTTGATTTAAATGAGTCTTTGACTTAAACGTGATTTGAGTTTGTAACAGGCACTGGCGCTTTAAATTTGTAACCTATCGTCAAATTGATTAATTAAGTATTTTAAATATTTTATATATGTACTTGTGTTATTTGAGTAGTTGTGTTGATACGTCTGATGAAGCGGGAAAACCCATGAAAGCACTTACGTTGTATGTCCTGTCTTGCTGTTGTTATACATTAAACCTGGCTATTTTTATATCGCTCTGTGGATTCATTTGAAGCTGAATTTCAGAAGACGCTTTTGAACTGTGGGTTTTATGCTGCTTATCGCTGTTGGATTTTACATTGTTTGTTTTCTGATTTGGGTCGTTTGTATGGTGAGATATATATATATATATATATATATATATATATATATATATATATATATATATATATATATATATATATATATATATATATATATATATATATATATATACACCAACTCAGAGATCACACTACAGTCGAGAAAAGGGTAAGGTTATGTAATCGGCCAACTACTTCTTTGCCCTTGGTAAATTCAGTGAATCACGGAAGTGATTTTTGCTGAATAGGGGTCGATGATTACTGAAAAAAAACTTTCACCGAACTAATATAGACCCACTCAAAACAGAAAGAATGCTTCCTTCAGCATGGCAAACCTTAATTGGACCAATGAGCCTTTATGCTCTACAGCCCATAGAGTCAGATATTACTTGTAATACCAAATTTAATGGATAATCTATAGCAAACAAAACTATTCCATTTTACAAAAAGAATAAAAAATTAGAACAATGACAATTGGCTAAACAATGTAAAGTTTAAAAGAATCCTCTGATGCCCCAGTATGGCTTTTCTTCTCACAGGTGAAGACAACTAACCCAGAAAGGAGTGTATTTCAACATTTATGAACAGCAGAAGAACATATTAACGCATTTAATATTTTTTTCCAAATTATATCATCTGTTATGGTTATAGTAATGAATTATTATTTGATGCAAAGACTGGCAAGACAGAGGTTGTTTCATTTATAAAACATCAGAATACAAATAAATATGAACTCTAATTCTCATATGACCTGCATAGATGAGAGCAAACAACACAAATATGTTTCAATAAGCTAAAAGATGCTATTCACTGTTTTTACTGCATTGTATTCCTTAACGTGAACCATTATGTATTAAATAGACTAGGCTGATTCTGACATCATTCATAGTGTTTACAAGCTTGGCTATTATTAAAAAATGTAAGAAAACATCCTTGTGTTCATTAAATAGAAAGATAATAAGCACAGATTTTTTTTGTTTTGTTTTTTTGATCAGAGAAATTGAAGAGGACACATGCTCACATCAAAAAAGTGCTTAATAAAATACTTCACATATATAGAAGAAAAAGTAAACATTTCTACCATGATTGTTCTAATCTTATAAAGGATGTTCTATTAAAATAACTCATCCTTAATTCATTTATTGCATACTTCTAGAAGCATTACACATGGGTTAAATTAAATATATCTTCAGCCCAAGGAAATTCATGTGCTACTGGCAATGATAAAAAATATGTACACAGATAAGATAAATATATTATCTATTTCTGTGTTGTTGCAGATGCATAATGGTACATCAGTAACATAAACCAATGTACAAGCAATCTACAGTGTTTTGTACAAATGCAAACAATATTATTTTCGTCACATTATTAGATCATTTAAAATCAGGATGCAAAATATGTGCAATAAACTACTCCTATGGAACTGTGGACTGTTTTGAACGTTTGTGGCCATGACCTTCTATCTGGTTAGAATTCAGTGATGCGATGGCCATACCCTATACATTGCATGTTAGCAAGTAGGGCTTCATACTGTCTTCCAAATATTGCAAGAACAGCAAAACATTGTAGAGTCTGTGAGGGAGCGTCTGTTGTATACTCTACTGACAACAAAATATAAAGAGCAAAAGTGTTGAAACAACTTTTGGCAACAGCAGAGTTTTCAGTTTTCTGGACTGTTACGTGACTTCAGAATAGGCATATATATATTTGATTGTGTGGGTGGTACAGGGATGGTTGTCTTTACAAAGAAAGTTTACTTCTGTGGCTCATCATAAGTTGTTTTATCATTTTCCTCAGTGGATTTGTATTCTCTGGAAGTGCTGTTGACAGATCAATGCGATACCATCTATTAGCTGCTGCTCCTACTACACCAATTCAGGCAGCTTAGTAGAGTTTGGGAATATAGATAATTAAAGGCAGTATATTTTTGTTTAATGATTGTGACCCATCATATGTTATTAGACACATGACTAGAGCTGCAGTGTGTATCACAACCAGACAAGAAATGTATTATAGAGCATTCAAGGAAAACAGCTACCCAAGCTAATTATTCCAATGACAATACATCACTAAAAGTTGATCCAGTAGTCAGGGATCTGGGAACATATGTCAAAATTAATCTGGCCTTTGACCAACATGTGGCCAATGTAGTAGGACAATCAATCTATGTTGCCTGAATTATAAGCAAGGGCATGGCATCCAGTGACACTTTATTTGACCCTTACTAGACCTAGCATTGGGTATAATGCCCCTTTGGGCATGTACCTGACCAGACATATGCAACAGCTGGAATACCCACAAAGCTTCCTTACCAGGAGAATCCAGAGGATAAATACATTGTCCTACACAAATCACCTTAAAATACTGTCTCTATACTCTGTCTTCTACAGGTTACTCAGAAGCAGTCTATGCCTGGCATATAAGGCATGGTCAGGTAAACCTGGGATGGACCTCTTGCACATCTGCCAAATGAACAACATCAGAACCACTAGATCAAAGGACTTAAACTTTGCTTGGTGAGGCATTTTCATGTCTCAGAGAAAACATATTCTTTGTAACAGGTTCCTCACCCATTTGTAGCAGAGTCCATCCTTAACCCTATTTAAGCATAACTTTGAGCAGTGAATAGAATATCACAAATTCACCTCAGGTCTGGTCCTCATATCTCTGATAGACAGAGGCTGACAGTAATGCCCAAACTAACATACACCTCCCACATAAGCTCTAGAAACTTCCTATCTAACATATCCCCTTCCTAATAAATGGTCCATGATACATAGGGAGACATCTTGGTTGGATTGCATGAGTAGGCTTATAAAGGCCCTGGTGGTCATTAGCCAAGTATATACTTATGAACCTATAAACGTATAAGTGTGATCTGATACTGGTAGCACACCTGCTCTGTCATGCTATTTTGTATCCAAAACACCCATCCTCCTGTGCTGCCCAACATTCATTCACAATCAAATGCATCTGTTGGGTTCCTACAATGCTGTCCACCCCTTTATTCCTGTCCCACAATTAGCCTGACATGGAGGTAGGGCTGTTGTTTCCCCCTATTGCCTCACTGTTTATCTCTCTATCTGGATTTTGCCATACTAGTTCCCAAGTATTTGCCTATGACATATGTACTATTACTCTTGTTTGCTGTTGTGACTTTAGATTCCTCACCACTCATGTGGTCAGGTGTTCACTGTTGGTCATATGCTAAGGAAAAACTCTTGTCGCTGAAAAGAAATGCATCCACAAGATTATTCATTAGCATTATGTTACTGTTAATTGTTAGCCAGAAATGCCTGATGCTAATAATTAGCATGAGACTTGATCTTAAAAGTTCTTGGGAATTGCTGTTAATGGTGTGTTGCCATTGTTTATCCACCTGGAAACTCAAGATAGTAAGTTTGGATTTTCAGCCCTTTAGCGAAGCAAATATGCCATTTCAAGTGATGGAACTGGAAAGGAAATGTTGCCTTCTGACTGGAACACCTGCACTGCATTTGCAGAATAATTATTCTCTTGTAAATGTTATATATCTCATTATTCAGCTAGTTAAAGTCTTGAACGTATATCAAATAGGGTCCCTATTACACTTTTGAACTATAGTTATATTGTTAGTGTCAGATTGTCAGTAAGCTGCCTTGGCTACTGCAAACTACAAAATACTGCAACATGACAGTAATGACATCTTATGAGATAAAGATGATAACATGAATGGGCCATGTTGTTATCCTGCAATGTTTGAAATTTAAACCCAAAGGTATAAGTTAGAATAACAGGGATATATCAACTTAAGAAAAGTGTTAATGATGTTTTTTTTCTTTACAAGAAGCCATGTATACTACTGATGAGTATCAGAAATTGAAAGGATGCTGAGTGAGTTAGTAAGCAAATGGGGCGGGATAGATGTAAATACATGAATGGATACATATTAGTCTACAAAGTGTTTCCATGGTGAGCAAATAACTGCTGGCTTGGAAATCTGAGGAAGGGATTATGGTTAATTTCTCCAAGATGAGAGATTAATGTTTTTGCTAATGTTTACCCCTATTTTGATGCCATTTGCAGTTTTAAGTCTACTCTACTCTTTTAAAGCAGTACCTAAGCATGTCATATATTTTGCATTGAGGGACTATAATCTAGTGTTTAAACTACACTACACATGGCTTGATTGCACAGCTAAAAAATGTATTTTAACAATTTACCCTCTCATGTTTTTTTCCACATACATTTACAGACAGTATTTTAAAAATCAGATGATTCTGATATTAATTAGCAAATTATGGTATTAGAAAAACGTATAAATTAAAGTAGCATTGCTCAATAGACCTGTTACTAACTTTGGAGGCCAGGAATTTGAGGCACTAGTTATGTTTTTATAATGTTTTAATAAATTAACTTATTTTTTTTATTTTCTTCCAGAAGCTTTAAATGTGTTTCATTAAAACCATGAAGTTATACAATATGGTTACAGAAACCTGGACATTTTTTCTAATCACATAAGCACTCTGTTAAAGGAAACACTAGAATGCTAGATCATGTCCAAAATGGGTAAGAATACAAGGCCTGCAGTGATTATATTTGGGCAGATAGGACCATCCAAATATGCCATTTTACATTTCTTACACTGCAGATATGACTTAACTACTGTACATAAAAATGACCATATAGAAAAAGCACATAAAATTAATTTCTTCTCCTGCAGTAGGTAAAGCAGCTCTTAAAAGTTGTTCATTACTTCATTCTGCTGTGGTCTTTGCTTGTAAGTGTGGCAGAGGGAAACTTCTAACAGCTTTTAAAAGCTATTCTACATTATGTTGTTGTTCACTGCTGGCCAGAAATGTCTTTTACTTGTCTTAAAAGTTCTTGGGTATCCTTATCAAGAATATGTTCATTACTTCTGTGTCATGTTATAATCAGGTCTCAGGTTAGGGAAGTTCATCTTTTCTCCATGATTTTGGAGTGTAATTGCAGTACTCCATGCACTACAGTATCATTGTGGATGGAGTTATTGGACAAATCTCTTCCTACAAGAGAGAAGAGTATTAAGGCACACAGTTTGTTAAGTTTCTGAAGGATACTGCACTCATGAATAAAGTGGTACAAGGGAAAGTTAGAGATAGAGAGACAGAGAGAGACCGAAAGGGAGAAATGGACAGATTGAGACACACTAAAGTACTATTTCATTCATAATGCTTACTCTCTAGATATAGCTGATCTCTACATAAACCACTCTCCTTTGGCATTTCAAATTGCTAACTCTAATAATTCCAATATGTCTATATCATTATTTTAATGCTGCATTAGCTCTGATTAATACAGAAATATACTCTGCATAGCTAATGCTGAAACTTAAGTCATGTATTTTAATTGCATAGTCGGAAACACTTTTTTTCACATTTCATCGTCTGAGTTTTTCATAGTTATTATTTTCTTTCAACATTTCAGCATTCAGTTGCATTTGTATGGTCATCCACCGAAGGCACTTATTAAATTTTAGTATGCATCTGAATGCAAGGATCTAAAAGCAAATACAAATAAAAGTATTAGTATTAGCATAGATGAATAAAAACAGTGGGAGTTTTTCTATGAAAGAATAGTTTATAAGCTCACAGTACAGAGGGACATTATCAGGTCTCTGATCATAACCCACCTGTTATGTGCTTCAATCCAAAAATTAACCTTGAGAGTGAAATAAATCTTGACTTCCATATGAAGAAGACTTACCATGTGAGATATAATCTGGGACACCAGATTATAATTCTTCCCAGTACAATGATCTTTATCTGTTCCTCGTACTACAAGTTTCAAGAGTGTGAAGTGTATTACAGCTTTCAAAGCTGTAAGAAACTTATCACCACACAGACACACAGACACACACACACACACACACACACACACACACACACACACACACACACACACACACACACACACACACACACACACCATACCTCTCAACTGTCCATAATTTTCACAGAATGTCCAGATTTTTACCTCATATTTTTGGTTTGTTCCTCACAAAATTTGTGGTTTTCTGGATTTTTGTAGGAAATCAGGGAGGACTGAATTTGTTAAATAATGACAAGCATTTGAGTTTCAGACTTCATATCCTCCAGAAAATTAATGGAGACACAAGACTTTTTATTCTAACAACTTTATAAATCTGTAGGAGCAATATTTAAAAATTGTCCCTGTTTTGGGGTTTTGCCCCCTATTATTTTTGGCTTTGTCCAGATTTTTTTATACTAAGAGGTTGAAAGTTATGACGCATGCACATATATACATACCTCGTAGTGGGCCTTGATTTTTGGGACAACCCTGATTTTGACTCATATTTTAACAATGACCCTCTTAATCCCTTTTTAAACTGGAGACATTTGGAGAATAAGTGGTAAGCTACATTTAATAAATACTGACAGTAATTACAGTTATAGACCTATTTTACTTCAGAAATTTTATATTAATTCACATTCTCTTAATCTATCAATGTCTTAAGTTAATAGTACAGATATTTTAAAAGTGTTCATGATTGTCCCTAATTACTTCCGGTTTTGTCCATAATTCTGTCCACATTTGTCTCTGATTTGTTAAGAGTTATGTAGTATGAGTATACATCTTTATAGCTATACTTATATCTATATCTCTATCAATCTATCTGTCTATCTATCTATCTATCTATCTATCTATCTATCTATCTATCTATCTATCTATCTATCTGTCTGTCTATCAGTCTATCTATCCTATCAGTCTATCTATCTATCCCTCTATATACTTATGTAAGTGTGTGTGCATGTATGTGTGTGTGTGTGTGTGTGTGTGTGTGTGTGTGTGTGTGTGTGTGTGTGTGTGTGTGTGTGTGTGTGCATGCACACACGTGTGTGTCAGTATCTATTTATCTATATTTGTATATATATATATATATATATATATATATATATATATATATATATATATAAATATATATATATATATATATGTTTATATATATATATATATATATATATATATATATACATATATATATATATATATATATATATATACAAGATTAGTGCTTTCATCAATGAATATTTTTTTCAATAGTGGGGAAAGCCAGCATAGCTGATCAAAAATCAGCTGATTGAAAAGTACCAGTATTTTAACCTACATATCATGGTGCAGTGGTGATCCAGGAATATGCCCTTTCCCCAATGTAGTGTGATCACAGGTTTGGTAAATGTGATTAGCTGGTGGTGTCTTGGGGGGATGCAGCAAAAACATCTCTTTTATTTGTTTTTCAATCATTTGTGGAGTAATGCATTTTGTTTTTGATGCTTGGCTTTCAATGAAGTCTGGAGCTATCGATATAAAGCTAGGCTCCCATGTCATATGTTAGAAATGCTGTTATGATGTGCTGCACCTGTAACATATATTATAGTATAAGGGGCAGGAATTTAATAAGTTATGTATTGTTAATTTGGTTAAATGCTATATAGCAATGTATGTGAAGTATAATGTTTGTTAATTTAATACAATTTGATTACTTTTGTATAAATGTAAATTGTCCCAAGTGATGATTCTGTAATGGTGTTTAACAAAAAAATTGTGATAGTATGTACATAGAATGTATTACAGTTGATAAAACCTTTAACTGCACAGTTTAATGTGATACACCTAGAGAAAAGATGTTAAAAGAAGGACTAGAAGCCTAGACCATTATAGATGTATGGTTAAGACAAATTGGGATTTTGAGGCCAACAATGGTTACTGTTAGTGAACCCTGACAACAGGAAGTTGTTGAAATGCAAGAAGAATCAGTGCAAAACCTGTGGACCTACTCAAGGTGTGCCAAGAGCTTAATCATGGGTTATTCAAAGAGTACCAAGATCAAAACTGAGTATGTATTTGAGAGCTGTAAGGCAGGTGCATCAGGTCAAGCCTGTGAATTATAAGAAATCACATATTTCCCTGAAAGAGTTGAAAGTAAACTAAGAAATCCAAACTTGCACTGTAGATAACCTAACAGAAGTGTGTCTGTCTTCTTTTAAGGAGAAAATGAACATTGCTATGACTTTATCACTCTAAACAAACTGCATCTAACTTGATGAAATTGTGTCAACTGTATATACTTGCTACCCTGGTGAGAATGCTGTGCATAATTCGTCAGATATATACCAAATTATAATTTTTTTGCTTGTTTGCTCTTGTATCACAGCATTCAGGAGCAAAGCTTCTTTGAGTTAATTACTCCATCTAAAAAGAGAGATTGTGGACTGTTTTTGATTAGTTAGGCAACTAATATACTTTGACAAACAAAATGGAGCAACTCACAGAGACACTAATGCAGACCAGCATGATTATCGGTCAGTGTAAAATGGTTCTTCAGGAGAGGAGTAAGGCTACTCTCAAATAATAGTCAGTGACCAGAACCAAATGAATATGGCAGTTACTGCTTTAACCACACCAAAGAGCACCTTTTCATTAAAGAAACTAAGTAAGTACAATGACATTGACGACAACCTTATTTTCTTTAAAACACGTGCCTCCAAGATTAATTGGAATCTAAATGACTGGACTAAAGCTTTATCAACTTACAGGAGACATATAAGGTGTGGATTATATGAATTAACAAAAAAAAAAAAAATTCTAGCTTGTGCTCTTGTGTCGTTTCTGAAACATAAGCAATGTAATTTTGAAATTAAACATTTAATTGAAGTAAAAGAGTAGGGGCAAAAATACCTGACATAAAGTACATTTTACACTTATTGCTAGACCTCGAAATAAAAATTAATACAACATGACAGTTATCTCAGCAAATAATACATTCAAAAGGGAACCCCCCCCAAGTAGTTGTATGTAAATGGGCATTTCAAAGCAATCCTAATGGTATTGATAAATCAGCTGTACTAATTGTAAGTTATTAGCTATTGAAGCACTGCTTATGAGCAATCAAAGACTTTAAATAAAAATGTGCAGATGTCTGTGAATATATCAGGACTATCGGTCTCTGAGTTAGAGTGTTTTAAGGGTGAGAATAAAGTACTATTGCCCAGAAATTGTTTAAGTAGTAATATTAATGTTGTACTTGAAAGACAGGGCTTCCAACCAGCTTGCTGGTAATGAAAATATAAATGATGTGCCATGTCAAAACTGTAATTCTTAACCAACACAATGATAATGAAATTGTACAGATGTAATACAGTAACTGCAAGAATAGGCACATCAGACTTTTTGTCTCTGTGCTATTATCAGGATAGCCACATATACGATATTGAGGAACAGGAAATAATTGAGGGGCCTACTAGATTCTGGGAAGATGACTACCCTTATTATTGACCTCGGTGCCTTTAAAATAAAAGGAAAAAGGCAGAGCTGATATATTTTTAGGAAGAGAGAGCATAATATTGCATGGCAGATGTAGAAATTCAAACAACTAAATAAAGTATTAGATGCTGTAGCATTGGTACCTAATTAACATGTGATGCCATAACTAATCAAAGCTTCCACACTTCAGGGCATCCTGATAATAATTGGGAGAAAGACCACAGCTTGATTTTTTTTTGTGGCTAGAATATATCTGTAGTAAAAAATGGGAATCAAAGATGCAGCAACCTGACATACTGCTAAAAATACACACTCCTGAGAATACTCCAAGTAAAAATGGACAGGGCAATAGTAACTTAACAATCAATGTCTTTCAGCTTTTCCCAGTTAGAGGGCACCATAGCAGATCACTGGTCCACAGATTGATTGGCAATAGTAACCTAAGAACCAATGTATTTTACCTTTTCCCAGTTAGGGGTCACCACAGCAGATCACTGGTCCACAGATTGATTGACAGTGGTGTTTTTATGGTGTTGAGTTGCCAGCCCAGCACCCAACCTTCACAGAAGGCACACACATACACCTACCTACATGTTTTTAAAACTCATTACACTACAGGGAGGACATGCAGACTCCACACAGAAGGAGCTCCAGCTGAGAATCGAATTGGAGAACCTCTTGATGTGAGGTGATAATGCTAACAGCTGCACCACCATGGTAGACAGCAATACACCCTGTTAAAAATTCGGTCCTGTGATAGTTAAAGAAACTTCAGAAAGGACTAAATCTGGATTTGTCTGGAAACTGCAGAAGAACCTGTTTGTTATCAGCATTCCTCTCATCTGTCCAAAATTTTACAAAATATCCAGATTTTTGCCTCATGCTTTTGGTCTCTTCTCATTAAAATTTGTGGTTTACTAGAAAATCACTGAGAATTTCAATGACTAAATAATGACAGGCATTTTAGTTTTATGGGTTCATAGGTTCACAGGTGTATACTAGGCTAATGGTCACTAAGGCCCTTATAAGCCTAGCTGTGCAACCCAAATATGACCCACAAATTTGATTTATAAGGGGTGTGATTTACTGATTGCCTCTGTCCATCAGAGACATAGGAGCCAGAGGGTCCAAGTTGCACTCAAATAGGTATAGGGAGGAACTCTGCTTTATATGGATGGGGAGTCTATTCCAGATAACGAGACTTCTATGAGAAACATATCTATCACTCCATCTTGTTCTATTTTTGTTGCAAGCAAAATCTAGATATTTTAATCTTGTAGTTCTGATGCTGTTTGTTTTGCAGATATGCAAACTGTTCATCAAAAAGGATACAGGAATGGCTTGTATGCCAGGCAAAGATCACCTGTCAGAAGTGTGTATGATACCAAGTAAAGAGACAGGGCTTTGTGGCAATCGGTGTATGACATTGTACTACCCTCTGTATTCATTTTCTAAGGAACCTTTGTGGACAGTCCAGTTGCTGAATGTGTCTGGTCAGATACATAACAAGGGAGACATTATATTCCATGATGAATCTAATGACGATTGAGTACAGTTGTATGATGAGCTCTATGACATTGTACTACCTTCTGTATTCATTTTCTAAGGAACCTTTGTGGACAGTCCAGTTGCTGAATGTGTCTGGTCAGATACATACCAAGGGAGACGTTATATTCCATGATGAATCTAATGACGACTGAGTACAGTTGTATGATGAGCTCTATGACATTGTACTACCCTCTGTATTCATTTTCTAAGGAACCTTTGTGGACAGTCCAGTTGCTGAATGTGTCTGGTCAGATACATAACAAGAGAGACATTATATTCCATGATGAATCTAATGACGATTGAGTACAGTTGTATGATGAGCTCTATGACATTGTACTACCCTCTGTATTCATTTTCTAAGGAACCTTTGTGGACAGTCCAGTTGCCGAATGTGTCTGGTCAGATACATACCAAGGGAGACGTTATATTCCATGATGAATCTAATGACGACTGAGTACAGTTGTATGATGAGCTCTATGACATTGTACTACCCTCTGTATTCATTTTCTAAGGAACCTTTGTGGACAGTCCAGTTGCTGAATGTGTCTGGTCAGATACATACCAAGGGAGACGTTATATTCCATGATGAATCTAATGATGACTGAGTACAGTTGTATGATGAGCTCTATGACATTGTACTACCCTCTGTATTCATTTTCTAAGGAACCTTTGTGGACAGTCCAGTTGCTGAATGTGTCTGGTCAGATACATACCAAGGGAGACGTTATATTCCATGATGAATCTAATGACGACTGAGTACAGTTGTATGATGAGCTCTCTCGACCGAGATGCCATGCTTTTGCTTACAAGTTCAGCAACGCAGAAGAATGTTCTCACTATCTTAGACACATGTGAGTTGAGGGCTAGGTTACTATCTATATGAGTCCCCAGATCCTTGACTGGTGAATCAACTTTTCAGAGTATTTTATTAATGATGTAACAACCCAGGCTGGCAGACTACTCAAAGGATACTATAATGCATTTTTTTTTATTTTGTTTTAAGCCATGGCTTGGCACCTAACATTTGTCTCTATTAGACCTTCCTTAAGGGTATCTTGATATATTTCAGAAAATGCATGCAATTGCAAAACATAGTATTCTAGCAACTTTCAAAATTTTTAAGAAAAATATTTAAAAACTGCCCCTGAATTTGGCTTTTTGTCTCCTCACTATTTCTGTCATTGCCCAGAATTTTTGAGTAAAGCAGTTGAGAGGTATGGTAATCAGAGACATGTTAATTATTTTTTTATTTATTATCATTTGATAACTGGATAGGTGGGCTGATCACCAAACCATTTTCTGCCACACCTCAGGCCTTTAAGGACACCAGCTTAGTATACCAATTATTTGGAAGTATCACACTAGTTAGAAAAGGAAACTATTTGCAAAGCTGATAGAAAAAGACAGTAAAGTGCAAAGTTTCAACAGATATATTGAGTAGACAAATATTTGCTATGTAGATAGAAGAAGACAAACCTAGATTTACAAACAATCATACCTCTCAACCTCTTAGCCCAAAAAATCTGGACAAAGCTTGACATAATGGGGGGACAAAGGCCCAAAAATAGGGACAGATTTTAAATGTTGCTATTATAAGCTTAAAAAGTAGCTAGAATAACAGGGCTTGTGTTAAAATACATTTTCTAAAGGACATGAAGGCTGAAACTCAAATTTATGTCATTATTTAATGATTTCATTCCTCAGATCATCCCAGTGATTTGCCAGAAAAAAAAATCACAAACTTTATGAGAAATAGACTAAAATTTTGAGGCAAAAATCTGGACATTCTGCAAAAATCTGGACAGTTTAGAGCTATGCAAGCAATATATTTAAGCCAGGAATGTACATACTTTGGCAGTGACATATTCATTCAGTAATGGGTTTACAATGTGTATGCTTTGTGTTTTACACTTGCCAGTACAAAAATATTTGGAACATCACACCTGTTAAAGGTAGGGAAATATTTACCAGAAAACACCAACAAGTTAGTGAAACTAGTCAGTAAAGAAACAGAAATAAAAAAAAAAACTTTACTGCATGATATGAACCCTTGTCAGAAGGTTCCAA
>NC_056733.1:1552405293-1552425293 GCF_019279795.1 Protopterus annectens
AATAAATGTTGTATTTCTTTGCCCTTTACAACTTGGCAATATGGAATTGTTGCATAAATTTTATGTAAGAGGACTGCTTTACCATTTGTCTCTAAATAATGAATTACAGTAAATAGTTTCATAGGTTCATAGGTACTTACTAAGCTATTGACCCTGGGGCCTATGCAAGCCCAACCAAAAAGGTGCCCTGGCTTTTGCTGCCCAAGAAAATTATTTTCCTGTGCCACTGTTAAGCAGAGCTACAGAGGTGATCCCCGGGGTGAATTTCCTATTTCCCATCCAATCATCAAGATTTTTCTTGAAGAGTGCTAATGAGGAGCTTTGTTTGATATAGATAGGTAGTTTATTCCAGAGTATGGGAAGTCTCTGGGACAGGAATCTATCCCTCCGGCATGTTCTGTTTATTGTGGTGACAAGGTTTAGGTCCCTAGAGCGTGTAGCTTGGAGGGATTGGGATTTCTTTAAGTGGAGCATGTCCAACAGCTCTGGGTTTGACATAGCTTTGTATGTTAGGCAGAGATCACCTCTGAGTAGGCGATATGCGACGGAGTAAAGCTGGAGTTTTTTGAGATGGTCTACATAGGGCATCTGATTGAGGCCAGTAATCCTCTTTGTGAGGTATTTCTGTGGCCTTTCCAGTTGTTGTAGATGTCTTGTGAGGTACATACCAAAACGGTGTTGTACTCTATAATGGGTCTAATGAGTGATGAGTAGAGGGGAACAATGACCTCTTTTTTTCTGGATGAGAAACCTTTTGTGATGAGGTGTGCCATGTAGAAGGATTTCCTGACTACTGTGGTGATGTGATTATCAAAGGAGAGACTACTATCTACCTGTGTCCCAAGGTCTCTTATCACACTTTTGGTGTTAAGTATACTGCAGCCTATGTTGTAGTTCATGGGTACAGAGTTTTTACCAAAGGGGATGGCAATGCACTTTCTGGCATTGAGCTTGAGGGCATGGCTTTGACACCAGGCATCTGTCTCAGTGAGGCCCTTTTGTAGAATGTCCAAATCATTAGGAGTTTTGATTATGGCTTCTAGTTTGCAGTCATCTCCGAACTTCATTAGCCAAAGTCCTTCTGTGTTAGCCTGTACTTTAGAGAAGTAGATACAAAAACAGGAGAGGACCCAGGACTGAACCCTGTAGTACTCCACTTGTCACTGGTCTGAAGTTGGATTTGGTATCTGCTACTTTCACAGTGTGGGATCTGTCAGTGAGCCAGTTGGCAACCCATCTTGTGACATAGGGATTTATACCTAGTTTAGTGAGTTTATCTATAATTCCAGAGTGGGGGATGGTGTTGAAAGCCTTGGCAAGATTTAGATAGGCTGTGTGAACCACCTTACCCTTGTCTATGGCTTTGGTGGCTGCTTGAAGTCTATCTGGTTTAGGAGACATAATCTGCCTTTTACAAACCCGAACTGGGTGGGGTCCAGAGTTTGGAGATTACCAATGTCTTTGTTTATAAGTTCCATGATGATACATTCCATGATCTTGCAGACCAGGCTTGTCAGGCTAATGAGGCAGTAGTTCCCGGGGTCTGTGGTGGCTCCCCCCTTGTGGAGTGGGATAACTGTCGCTGTGTGCCATTCAGCAGGCACAAAGCCTGAGGTGAGGATATGATTGAACATGGTACTTAGGTGGGGTACCATTTTGTTCTGTAGTTCATGTAGAATGCAGCCTGGGATGTTATCTGGTCCCATGGATGCTGTGTTCTTGGCTTTGGAGAGTGTGGTTTTTACCTGTGCAGCCGTGATTACAAGAACTTTGCATTCTTCTGGTATAGAGATGGGCTCTTTAGGGGGTGAGAGGGGGGTAAAGTTAGCACTGAACCTAACTGCCAGGATGTTGGTGGTATCAGTTGGGTCTGTATATTTAGTGTCATTGTGCTGTAATTCAGAACAAATCTGAGTGTTGCCATTGAGATTCTTGACATAGCTATAGAATGCTTTGAGGTTGTCTTTAGAATCAGTGGTGATTTTGTTTTCGTAATTAGCTTTGGAGGATTTTTCAGGGATCACAGCTTCTTACTGAGGCTGACCAGGGAGCTCCTCCACTCATGAGATTTTACTCTCTTTTGCAACAGTTTCTTCCTTATGTTGTACAGTTTGTTTATGGCAGGGGACCACCAGATTGGCTTCCTTTTTTTGGAGGATAACATCTTGGTTCTGTTTGTGATAGCACGATCCATGCACTCATGTAAGTGCTTATAAAGTGCAATTGTGTAGGATTCAGTAGTCGTAACTGTATTGTCCATCTGCATGGGTGTCATGAAGTTCTCCACTTCTGTCTTAAGAAGCATGAAGTTGGCTTTGGAGAAATTTTTTACCATGGTTTCCTTAATGGGGGGTGGGTGCAGGATGTGGATATCTAGGGTAATTAGCTTATGGTCGGATCGGACCAATGGGGCATTGACTTCATGTGTGGAACACCGGTCACTCATGTTGGTAATGACTAGATCTAGGATATTGTTCATGTACACACTGCACATATGCAGAATGGACTGCAGATGTGAAAGACGTATACTATGTTACAGGCAACACAGATGTGTTCTCATGTATGTTTGACCTGCATTAGATGAACATAACCCTTTCAGAAAGCAAAGTGAGTACATAAACACACAATGACATGCAATAATAATAATCAGTAATTCAGGTATGGCTTGATGAGGAATGGCAGTGTGTGCCTAGGAATAAAGTAAAAGAAAGTCTTCTTTATTAGTCAAAACACAAGCACAACAGGAAAAATAACCTTGCCTGCATATGCCTTGTATGTGTGTAATGTCAAAACTGCTGCACAAAGTATTAGTGTAACAATGAAACTATGTGACAATGATGATGATGTCAAGGAATTTAAATGTATCCATGCATATGTACAGTATATACGAGGTAAAAGGGGGAGGGAGGTGGACAGCATAGCTCCATATCAGTAAGCAAATGCAAGAAAAGGAAATTAGGGGCATGCTAAAACTGGACAACTGTATTTAAGGGGACACATTTTGCATGCATATGTGCACCAAATAGAGTATTGTGGGAGTTCACCCAAGCAGCACTGAGGCAAATGACTAATGTACATCACATGGGTAGACAGCATAGCTGAGTGCTATAAACATGTCTGCACACAAATTACACAAACATAGTAATGTGAAATCATTAAACAGCAAGATGCATATGTTTATAAACATAATATTCATTATCCCATTCACATATATACTATCATGACAAAATAATTGGACAGATGCAGTAAACACTATTACTGATATATATACATATATATATATATATATATATATATATATATATAAAACAGAATAAAAGTCCTTAACATCTAGGGTTACAAATATGCAGGATGCTTTAAATGGAATAGTATTAATTTTTTGCAGAAATTCCCCAAGTCATGACAAGTTTGAGGGTCAGCAGAAACATACTTGAGAAAAGCTGGACAATTCTGCTTGATGAACATCCCCTAAGGGAAAATATTTGTAAAAACCATGAATTGTTTATTGCAGGGGAACTAATCTCAAGGCTTTGTTCGAAAAAGCATAGAAACAGACTACTGTTAAAGGGCATGAAAACTTGTGGGGGTTACAATGTAAGTTCATCATCACTACACAACAACTACAGGTCATCTAATATGTAATTAACATTAATGGCTTGTAGACTTGCAACTCCAGAGGGGTGGTATACTGTGCTAACTTAATTCATGCCCATGCTTTTATATTGGGAAAACTGAGAGAAAACTGCATGACAGAATTTATGAACACAGTTATGATTCAAGAAAAAGAAACTGACAAATGCATTAGCTAATCACATTCATGAAAATCCTATACATGACTTAAAATTTTGTATCGTTGAGCAAATATGGGTATATAGACATGGTCCCTGACAATTTCAGCTTGAATGGCGTGAGCTGTACTGGCAACTCAAGTTAAATTCTAACAACTGGCACGGATTAAATGGTCAACTCACTATTACCTGCCTGTTGTGGTTAAAAGCATTAGAAAGATAGCTATGTTTTTTAAAATTAACAGGGTGGACACTCTGATTAGTTTTATTTACTGATGTAGTAGGATGCTGCTGTGGTATTAAATACACAGTTATGAGACATTGTTTTAAACAATAATTTCATGACATATACATGTATATATTTACATATTTTATATTGTTTACTTTCATACGCATATTCATACACATTTTTCAAGCATTTTTAAATATTGGCTCATACTAATATTCAAGTCATAGATTGCATGTATTGTATTTAATTAAAAAAAATTGGACTTTAAAAGTTAAATAGTTGTTACATTTGGTTTGATTTGTTACTATGTGTGCTTATTTCTTAAGACTTGTTACTGTGGATTTTTTAACTTGTAAGTTTCTTTTTAAAAGAACAAGTAATCTCTCTGGTCTTCCCGAAGTCTCAAGCAACTCACTTAACAAGTATAGTGGGTCCAAAAGCAAAACAGTGTAAGAAACGTATCTGTGTGGAAGATTTTCAATCCCTATATATCTAGTTAATCACTGTATATTAATCATATCAGATAATGGTAGCAGAAGTACTGAACTTAAAATCGTCCTAAGTCAAAAAAATAATAAAAAAAATATTTACCAATAACACTTTGTTTTACAGCACAATCACACTACAGTGAGGAAAAGGGGATATTCCCTTATCCCCACTGTACCACAATCTCAACAAGGGTTTTCTTCGTTGTGCACCAACACTACACATTGATTTACAACTAACATTACTTGCAAACAGCATGTTTTTTTTTTTTGGTTTTCTTTAGAGAAAGTGCATTTTCGATAAAATGCACTTTTGCTAAAGTGGGTCCATGAAAAAAAATATATATATATATATATATATATATATATATATATATATATATATATGAATATATATATATATATATATATATATATATATATATATATATATATATATTCATATATATATATATTCATATATATACATATATATATATATATATATATATATATATATATATATATATGTATATATCTATTTACTCTGTTATTCTTGGATCGCTTATCTGTGTACTTAATAAAGGATTTTCTACTGGAAACAGACTACCTACCCTGCTTGGATTACTTTTGAATACTTAGTAATTCTGTATAATATTTTAATTGTATATTTTTTATTATTTTTTTCACTTAAGACGATTTAAACTTTGCTACTTCTACTACCGTTGTCTGATCTGATTAATATTCAGTGATTAACTAGTTATATATGGATTGGAAATCTTCCACACAGAGAAATTTCTTACACTGTTTTTCTTTTTAAAATAACTATTTGGCTTTGGAAGCTATGCTGGGGGTGTGGCTAACCCATGACTGCGTTTAGCAATTCTGATTGGTTTAGGATAGTATAAAGGGAACTGGAAATGCTTCCATGATTATCTGAGTAAGCATCAAGCACTATGATGAAAGCGCTTATGTTTTATGTTTTTATTTGTTAAGTTTGTATTCGTTTACTTAATAAATTAAACCTTCTCTTGAGGAGTTTGTGGTGTGGTCATGTCCACTGGGTTTTTATACTAGTCTGTGCCTTCTTTTCATTTGTTTTATGTTTCCAGAATCTTTGCAGATAAAGGAGCTATTCATAGTCATGTAAGAAGTAAGTGCTATAGACGTTAATGTACCTTATTCATACCAAATGTTTAAAAAAGCTATATTGCATAACTGAACAAGCAATTATTTGCCATATCTGTTCTGAATTATTTATTACTGAAATGTCAAAATTACATCAATGATTCAAACTCAGATTTATTCATGAGACATTTATATTGGATTATTGCTTAATGGGTTATGCTTAGAGACAGTAAAATCACTCCCATTATGCAGAATTACTAAGGTATGTTTCTATAATCTTTCAGATAATGGAGACGTGTAGTTCTCAGCCTCCTCCTGATTCAGGTCATCACATCAGTGATGGACTTGCACATCAGTCCAGTAAATCCCATTTTGTCTGACTTGTTCCCTTGCAATCCAGTTCCAAATCCATCTTCTGCTTATGTTCAGCATAGACAGTGAGCATCTGGAGGTCTCCTCCTCAGACCAGTTTGGCACCTGGGTATGCCTAAGCCTTCTCTCAGTCAACATCTTCACTGTTAAAGATAAAAGTATTCCAAAAAATACCTCCTGATGCATGTTAACTGAGGTCTCACTCAGTTTGTAGGTAGCAATAGTATGACCAGCAAATGTGTCCTAATCACGTTTTAAAATTGGTGCATTATAAGATGGTATCAGACTACTGAATGGCATTTGGCACATGGTGCAGGTAGTCCTATTTACTGGCACCTGTTGGGTAATTGTATAAAGCACCTTCCTGCTATGCCATGCTGCTGGTTAATGTGACATATTTCTTGAAATTACATGGATGTTTGCAAATAGAATTTCAAAACCTTGCATGTTAATAAAGCTCATTAATTATGTATGGCACAAATTGTACTTAAAAGCACAAATAGCTGCACACACTGTAAGGTATAGTTGAATTACAACTAGCTTCAAAGGTAAGCTGTCATCTGATAGCATTGCTGTGGAGGAATACACTTCTGTTATTACATATCTATGTTATCATCGATTTTTATAATTCAAATTATACATGTTAGCAGGCATTTTGCTGTCATAAATGTCTACAAAGCTGTCTGTGACATAATGGATGGCTGTAGGATTGAATAATATGCATGCAAATAGATACATGGCTAAAAGCAAACTGTCCACAGAAATATAAACAAAGATGGTTTAAAATTATATCCATAGTAAATTCTAGATTACCTTGACTGTTATGCTCATGGAAAATGATGAATTCCACAATTGTGTCAGGATAGTGGTCACACACATGACATAGATTCCCAATGTAAGTGTTATTGCATATTGTTTTAAAAGCAGTACATACTCATGACATCAAGCAACATGTGTTATGTCTGTCTTTTGCAATCACAGAGGTTCATCAATATATGCACAGCAGCAAACCATGTCACATAAGTGCCTCGATATACTGTTATTGTGATCCATAGCTTTCTGTGCCTGTCACTTGTCATGCAGTGGATTATCCTTACATGCTGATTTGTTTATGCCATTGTAAACCACAGATACATCATTGCAAAAATCCTTGATGCTTTTGTTCATACATAGGTACATATGAATGACATGTTCACCATTTATCATGTAACTGTTTGCATACCATGCTAGTTTGTGTTATATTTGTCCTGTGCCTTTTCCTGCAGTCATGACAGGGGTTGGACTCCCATGTATAGGCATTTGTGTATCTTGTCACACTACAGGATTGACATTTCTACAGATGATATGCTCCCCAAACAAGGATGGCATGAATAGTAAGACATTCCATCTGTTTAATACATGTTAGCATTGATGATTGCATCTGTGCACTTCATGACTACTGTGCTCTTCTTCACCTGCCTGTGAAAACAGAAATTTGCACATCAGCCATGGCCAAACAGTATGTGTCTATAGTATCTTGTGTGTGTTACACCTCTGCTGAAATGTGACATGATGGGCATTATTTGGCATGTGTTACACCTCTGTTGGAATGTGACATGATGGGCATTATTTGCTTAATGATCATGTATTGGTGTTTAAATTTCTCAACGACAGTTTCAGTTCAAACCTCGCCTTCAGCAGTGGAGTCCCAAAAGGACATTTCAGGTATGTTTTTCTATTTTTCTTTTAATTCCCAATTCTCAGATGTGTACAATATGTAATATACATGAAATCTCTCTGTTATATATGGTCCATGAGCCTCAAACAGGCACAACATCCCGGTAGGTCCATATCACCATTAACCTTGTAGTCATATAGTTGCCCCATATGTCATTACTAAGCTGCATCATCTGTTCTTTGTGCACATTTGTAATCTGCACCATCTGTCTCTTCTTGTAACCTGTACAATGCCTGCCTCCTCTAGTAATCTGTCCACTGATCCTGATTTGTAATGTAATGAACCTTACTGTAATAGCACAGACCATGGCACACAGGCTACAGATTTGGGTTTATTGTCCAGCCCAGAAAGGGACAACTGTGTGGAGCAGGCTGTAGTCACAGATAGTGAAGAAGATGTGGCTATCTATTCTGAGGGTATGGTGACAGTAGCTGCTGCAAATAATGCTGTCCAGCAGCCAGTGCCCCATGCAGAATCAGGTAATGATGGTGGCTCTTCTCCACAACAGAGAAGTACAGTCTGTCACAGGACATAAGGGAATGTAGCTGCTGTACATGGACATGTGTAAGAGGGTGTCCACCTACTGTTACAGGAGAATGAATTCTCACAATGACAATATGGATCTGAACTTTGTGGACTTGCCCATGCCATCAATCATGTAGCACACCAGCTGTGTGTGTGTTACATGAAAGTCAGGAGTGGAGACATGGTGAGATCATGGCTGCAATGTCTGCACAGCATGACAGTGTGTTGTCTGTTGTACACTCCTTTGAAAGTCTTGTTAGGACTATGTTAGAGCAGTGCCATAGTACTAACTGTGTGTTACGTGCCCTAACTGTACTTACCAGAGTACCTCCAGTGAGCAGGTGCTGACCCGCTCTCATTAGACCCACACCTGACCATCAGACATCAATGTGTCTACTGCAGTATGCACACACATCTGCTGATGGACACTCAACTGTAAGACTAGCAGTAATGTCCAGATGGTCACATTGCAGTTGGGTTACTTTCCACCGTCCACATGCATGTTTCAGAACATCTAGCTCCTCAGTAGAGTAACATGGCCCGAGGGTTTCCGGATGTGGCAGTTGCAGCCATGAATTCAGTGTGAACTATCATTGTGGTAACCCTAGACTACTTTAGTTTAACATTGTCAGTTCATCCAATATGTGTCTTGTTGTGTTATTATGACCCTGTGGCAATGATGACCACTGTGCTGACCACTGACAAAGTAATATGTCTGTGGAAATGTCTGATCTTACTGGATTTTCTGATATTTTTTCTGAACTATGTGAATAGATTCATTTCTTGATATGTATAACCTGATTGGCATTGACATATGTTAGTGATAATATTGACAACAATAATGCAATATATGATGTCATGCTTTCAGGTTTGCATCCTTATTAGTGAACAGATATGATTGATGTTTTTCTTATATATTTTTTTGTTGTTTGCCATTCACACATGCACACATGCACAGCTATGCCTTTGTATGCATTCCTATGTCAGTTATGGAATTTTAATATGGTCCTGCATATGTCTAAACCAGCATTCACTGTCTTACTGTGTACCTGTTTCCATTATTTTTAGTCACCCTGTTTACTTGCATTTCCCTTGTGCCTTCCCATATCTGACTGAATCTGTACACATATACATACATGCATATATATGTTGCTGTATCAGCAACATTGATGTATATTGCAGGCATGTTGGGTGATCAATGTCATTGATGCTCAGCATGTCTGCACCTATATTACATGGAAATGACCCATGTTTCAGTGACACTATGTATAGGTGAGGCAGCACTGTTATTGTCATTGTATAGCAAGCGTTTTTGTGTAGGTATGTGTTGGTGCATTCCTATACATGCCAAGGACCTTGCTTTTTTGTGATTTTGTCTACTGGATGGTCATGTTCTATGATATTACTCTGTATGATAATGTCTTAACTGCCCAGTGGGTAATTCAGTTATGCACACCTCCTGAGTCTCACACATGTGCCTATGTGTTCCTCTTTGGTGATGTACTTTGCAGACAGTCTTCTGAACTGTTTTTTGCACTCAATGTTTTAAACATGTTCCTTCTGATATTCATTCAGATTTGGTTATGAATGATGTTCACTGTGTGCCACTAATGGGAAATTTCCATTACCTGTGATTTGTGATGCTGTTGTGGACCAAAATGTGAACATCAATGTTTACTCTGTTTACTTATGTTGCCTGTGCTCATTCTTGACTCAGAGGTGAATATCAGATATTGACAGGTTTCCTGAGCTAGGGTTTGTGCTCGCATCCTCTGTCGTCCACACTGCTTTCTTCTCTCTTGTGTCCTCTGATCATCCTCTGACAGCTGTAAAATGTCATCTTCAGTAATTTGCGGTTCTTAGGGTAGATCACCCACACTCACAGCTAGCATGCTGCCATGATTTGATGGACACACGTTGTGTAGTGTGGCATACACAATAATCATCTGTGTTGCCTTTTCAGGTATGTATTGTAGTACACTCCCAGATGTGTCCACACATCTGAATCTGGATTTCAGCATGCCAAACACACACTAAATGATGTTTCTTGTTACAGTGTGTGAGCTGTTATATGAATCCTCTTCAGGGTTGGATGGGGCTGTATATGGTGTCTTTAGCATGGCTCAAATGGATAACCACAGTCACTTGTTGGTGAGAAGGAGATGACACATACAGGGTATTTTGTCATCATGCACACCTTAGACAAGTTTGGACTCTGTTTACAGCATAGCTGCATTCCTGTACTTACTAAGTAGTAGCTTTTCAGGTATTTCACTGTTTTAGAAGGCAGCCTTCAGACCACTTTCCTACTATATAGTGGCATCATGTACACTGCCAGGGTGTGTTGCCATTATGTTCCATGATGCCGCATGATGTGCACACCACCTGACAATTCAGCGATGGCCACCCCATGTATTTATTTAAATTTCTGCTTCAAGTACTGCAGGGGTTTTGTTAGGAATGTGGGTGCAGTCTATTGCACCAAGGACATGGGGATGTTGGCAATGGCTTAGAATGGTGCATAACATTCCTACACTCTATGACTGAGGATAAAAAGTGGATTTACTCATCCACATTGATGCCCATTGCTGCAAAGAACTGAGAGATGACTGGCAGCTGTCTGGGACACACCTACTCCATCTCCCACATGTTGCTGAAATGTCCAAGATGACAGTATACCTAGGTACAGGCATACTTTGGTTTTGACAGGTATGGTGTTACATCACAAGTTACGTGCTTAGATGTGCAGGGCACCCATGTTACACACAGCCTGCACCAGCACTCTGTTGATTTGATACCTGTTGATTATTTCTTGAACAGAGAACTGGTTTAGATATGGCCTAGCTTGGTGTCTAGCTGTCTTCAAGAATGTGCCAACACTTACAGAAAAATCTTCATTTTGTGTGGTTTGTTTTTAAGGTGTCAGTTTACAGATATATTTCATTTGACAGCAATTACATGTCTTAAATATTAGAATTATTTTCTCTTGATGGCATACAAAATGTCAAAAAACATACCATATAAGAGATTAAGAGTATGCTGGTCTATTATGGATTCTTATCAGGAATGAAAAGCTTTTGCCATAACAACAATGTCATCATTGACATGCACTACAAATCTGAATGAGTTCTTTAACTGCAGGGAAATGTAATAAATCACCATTAAACCAGCTATTATTCACAAGTCTTGCTCAGTTAGCAAGCTTCTCTTTATCTGTCTCTGTCTAGGCATGTGTGCATCTACATATGTGCAGATACAGAAATGTGTATGATAATACTACCTCACTTAACATTTCCATTCACTCTGGTTGTTAGATCTATGGTTCACAATGCATACATACATTTACAAACACGTACATATATGTACAGATTTATACATGATGCGCACCTCTATGATATATATATCTATAGAGACATAAATATCTCTCTCTGTATACATATATATATATATATATATATATATATATATATATATATATATATATATATATATATATAAAATGTATATATAAATATGGATATATCAGTTTATATAACTATATGTCTTCATATCCAATCTCTCTTGCTTTCTTTATTTCTGTGGCTGAATAAACAGAATTGATTAAACAGTACTCTTACTTATGAGAATATACAAACAGAATTACTAAAAATCTAAAGCACTGTCCCTGGGATTCAGCAAGCAGCCGTGCGGGAATAAGTTATTCCTGCATGACAGGAATACAAGGATGATTCTTGTTCAGCACAGCAGCGCGCCATGCATATTTCTGAAGGGGCACTGCCATGCTATAAAACTGACACGGTTCCATGTACAAGTGGAGGGGGTGTGTTTGAGAGCAGAGCTCTCACAATACACATGCCCCCTGCCCTCCAGAATTGCCTTTCAGCAATTAAAAATGAGCGGGAATGCTCATAACACACCCAACCCATCAGGATAACAAATCTGTGGTCAAAGGCATAAGGGACAATCATCCCTACCAACTCCAAACCAAAAGTTGTTATGATAATACAGGTAGCATAAGCACATAGTGTACACCTCCCAACCTGTCAGAGTAAGGAATGTGGTCAAAGCCAAAAGGGACAATTGTCCCACAAAGCAGAAAGTTGATAAAATAACAGGTTCAGCATTAGCAGGGATATTCTGAAGGGTATAGATAAAATAACACAACAAAACTGTTTTTTTTTTATTTTTTTATAAATGTGATGAAGTTTAAGCGTAGCTGCATGGATGTGCCCGTTGCTTAGCTATGCTTAGGCCAGCTTAAACAGCATAAGAAGTTAAATAGCAAGAGACATCCAACATAAGTAGTATTGCAATAGTGTTGTGGTTGGAGCGTATGATTTGCAAGCAACCATTCCCGGTTTGATCCCCACTGTAACCAATTTGCACTTTGCATGTGAAAGCAGTACACAAACATTTTATTTTATTCTTACCTAGTAAATAACATATATTTGTTAACTGGAGTACTGCATTAGGTCCAAATGTGAGGTGTCAGTTTAATAAAGTTGTGAAATCCCCATATAAACACAAGTGCCCCATACATTATAGTCACAAATGAATAAATGTAATGAAAGCAGACTGGGGGATGTCAGGGACAGTAAACAAATTTATAATATGTAATGAATGATGAATCAATGTTATACAGCAGATAGTCTATAAAATGAAAAATAAGCAATGTCAAGCATTGCACAGCTCTGCTTACAGGTGTAAGCATTGTGTAAATATGACTTCTAAGCAATGAGTAGCCCAGCTAAGTGGATTTGCCCATTGGTAAGCAGTGCTGAACCTGTCCCTTTAAGCACTGCCAACCTTAGCTAACTAATTTTGCCAGTAGCTTAGCTTAGCTCAGCATATTCAAAACCATCCAATCACAGCAGAGGATTGGAAATTGGTTGTATTTAAACTGACACAGGTGGGAATACAGTTCAAAACTGGTTGCAGCTTCCCACTGTAGACAGTATAGCAGGAGTCGGTGAGGGCATACACTTCCGGGTGCAGATCTGGGGCATACAGGAGTCTAAGGTCAAGGTAGGACTCCTGGTACAAAACCATGGTAGGAGACTGCCATAGGGCCAGTACGAAGGCTCCCAATATAAAGTAGAAGCCTGGGACCATCTAACCCATGATCTCACCAGCGCCACTGGTATCCCTCGGGCTGGTAAGCAGGTCCAGCACCACTATGCCGACCTGAAGTGGAGAAAGAGGGAGCTCTTGGTTGAGTGGGTCCAAGAAGTAAGGCAGAGAGGTGATGTCCCAGCAGTGTGTAAGTACTCATACTAATAACTGTTTACTAATGTCCAGCTTGTGTATATGATGGATAAGTATGCCTAAATATTTCTCTAGTTCCATTACAGCTGCAGCTGAGTGGGCTGCAAAGGCTGCATCGCAAGGTTGGTGAGCAACAATCCTGCTTGTAATAGTCATACCAAATAAATATATTGTAGTAGAAAGTCACCTGGCAGTATAAAAACTGTTGTATGAGTTGTACTGAATAAACCAGACAATATGACAGTAATAGTCATATATAGGTCATATTTAAATAAAACTGTAACTGCCTGGCAATAAAGCTCTAAATCCTGTACTGGTTGTGTTTACTCTGGTATTGTATGGCATTTATTGTTGCATTTTCTGAATAGTAATGTTGTGTTAATCACTGTTAACCACACAGTGCTACATAAAAAAATGTCTAGGAATGTCTGTATATGACTGTTGTAAGTACAAGATCAGATTGTACAACCAAGAGAGACTTAGACCGAAAACACTGAAGGGATAGACAGCAATATCCAAATAGCACACTCTACTGCAACTTAAATTGTTGTATTTTTAGCAGACACAGCCATGGTTTGAATCCTTGGAGTGGTACTAAGCTGTATGCATAATCTATTTTCTGCCTGTTCCTCTGTCCCCCTGGCAAATCAGTGGGATGATCTCAGAATTGTAGTCTTTAAATAATGATGTACATTTGATTTTCAGACGTCAAAACTTTCAGAAAATGTATATTAAAACAAATCCTGTCACTCTAGCAACTCTCCAAGTTTATGACAGCAATATTCAAAACATGCCCCTATTTGTACCCCCATGTTGTCAAGCTTTGTCCAGAGTATGTGCATTAAGAGATTGAGAGGTATGTGCATAATATTAACACTGTATCTGGGAATGTGTGTAGAAACAGTCAGGCAGTGTTAACAAACATTCCTTCCACAGGTCTACCAGGTAAAAGATGTAGAATTTAGTTATAAGACACTTGAAGTATACACTGTGTACAAACATACCACTGCCCAAACGAAGGTCATAGGGTATTGTAATAATACCTGTACCTTAATGATTAGAGCAATGATCATTAAAGTTGTGAGTACTACAAGGATATGTAAGTTGTTAATTGCACCCCCCCACCATATCTGCAACAACAATCTAAATACACAAATCAATAGGCATGTTTACACCAAACCTACTGTTGGGACATATGTCCTATTGTTCAATAAATATTGAAATGTGTTTCTGTTACTGTTCCATGTTGAAATGCTATCATTGGTGGCCTGTTGCTATCAATGTAATCTGTATGCCATTGCAATGGTGACTGTGGTTCCATATATGCATGTGTTCTGTTTGCTATGCAACTGTTCCAAATCTGGTGTTTTGGGTTAATGGGAATATCTATGGGAATATCTGTGCATGCTATTATAACTAATCCTGGATTGTGTTGATGATTACTATCCCACATATGTTTTAAAACTGCAATACCATATCCCATACGGGAAGGCCGGTCCCAGTGGACCCACCTCTCCCACCTCATCTGGCCATGGCACCGAGCTCCAGCATGTCTGGTATCCACCCCGGGACCTCTACATCTGCTGGTCCTGCACCACATTCAGGTGGAACCACCTCAAGGAATGGGACTCGTCCACCCCCCCCCCCCAGAGAGGGCGCAGACAGGATCCTGTCACGCAAAGTCAGGTCTAGGGATTGGTACATAGTGATCTCCAAAGGGAATTTGGAGATCTGCTATGCCAGCTTGAGGTCTGGATGGTGCATTTAGAGGGTCAGCCTGCCCCTCCTGCTCAGCCCCCAGCACAGCCACCTTCGGGGTCGTGAAGGTGCAGTAGTGACTGCCCATGGGTGGGGACCTCAGTCCCACTGTTTCCATATGAGGGCTCATGGGCTTCTGATTTCCAAACAGCCCTCCCCATCCAAGGTATTTACCACCAACATGTGTCATATACCACCCCTGTATGCTGTCTTGTCTGTCTTCATACCTCCCCAACTATACCTACTATCTTTCCCCAACATCCCACTCTCACCTTAAAAAAAAGGGATATCTGTTCCCAAAAAAATGTTGCCCCATACATAGCTGTCCATTTTGCACATGTAATCTGGTCTATCTGGCTTCATAACACATTATTGTTGTCCTCACACCTATCTCAGGGGTTTGAGTGTGCAAATCTACCTCCAAATTCAGTACATATCCACAGCTGTTGCTGTAGAAGAAATGAATAGCTATGGACCTTCCCTACACCCATCCTGCACTTCCTTAGATACTTTCCCTATTGTTTTTCCCTCTGCATGCCCCCTTTTTCACCACTTTCCTATCATCTTTATTTTCTTTTCTTTTAAAGAAATTAGTGTAACAGTAAGCAGGAGTAAGCACTTTTAAGCAGTAGTAGGCGGGTTTAAACATGTTTGCATGGGGCTAAGCAGTGCCTACATAGATTAAGCACTTTCAGGCTGTCTGTAAGCATATTTAACTGGAAGTTAGCATTGCTTACTGTCATGCAAACCCACTTACAACTGCTTAAAAGTGCCTTAACAACTCTGCATCTAACAGCTCTTGTACTCCCCAGCAACAAAATAATCAGCCCTTCCAAGTCTCAAAGCCAGGACCCTGCACACCACAAACACAGTGATTTACCACTAAGCCATTTGAACTGTACATAAATATGATGTATACTCAAACATATCATGCAGCACAGTCATTCAACTGTAGGGAAAATGTATTTATATATGTAGATATATATATATATATATATATATATATATATATATATATATATATATATCTTCTTCTTTTGGCTGCTCCCGTTAGGGGTCGCCACAGCAGATCAACTGTTTCCATTTCTTCCTGTTCTCTGTATCTTGCTCTGTCATACCAACCACCTGCATGTCCTCTCTCACCACATCCATAAACCTTATCTTAGGTCTCCCTCTTTTCCAGTTACCTGGCAGCTTCATCCTTATCACCTTTTCCCAATATACTTTGCATCCCTCCTCAGCACATGTCCAAACCAAATAATCTTGCCTCTCTGGCTTTGTCTCCAAACCTTCCAACCTGGGCTGACCCTCTAATATACTTATTCCTAATCCTGTCCATCCTCATCACACCCAGTGCAAATCTTAACATCTTCAGCTCTACCATGTCAAGCTCTGACTCTTGCCTTTTTGTCAATGCCACTGTCTCCAACCCATATAACATAGCTGGTCTCACTACCCTCGTGTAGACCTTCCCTTTCACTCTTCCTGGTACCCATCTGTCACAAATCACTACTGACATTCTTCTCCACCCACTCCATCTTGCCTGTACTATCTTCTTCACCTCTCTTCCACACTCACCACTACTCTGAACTGTTGATCCCAAGTACTTAAACTCATCCTCCTTTGCCACCTCTACTCCCTGCATCCTCACCATTCCTCTATCGTCCCTCTCATTCACACACATATATTCTGTCTTAGTCCTGCTGACATTCATTCCTCTTCTCTCTAGAGCATATCACCTCCTCTTCAGGGTCCCCTCCACCGGTTCCCTACTCTCACTATAGATCACAATGTCATCTGCAAGCATCATAGTCCACAGGGACTCCTGTCTGATCTCATCTGTCAACCTGTCCATCACCATTGCAAATAAGAAAGGGCTCAGAGCTGATCCTTGATGTAATCCCACCTCCACCTTAAACGCATCCGTCACTCCCACCACAGATCTCACTGCTGTCACACTACCCTTGTACATATCCTGTACCACTCTTACATACTTCTCTGACACTCCCGAAATCCTCATACAATACCACAACTCCGCTCTAGGCACCTTGTCATATGCTTTCTCTAAATCCACAAAGACACAATGCAACTCCTTCTGACCTTCTCTGTACTTCTCCATCAACACTCTCAGAGCAAATATTGCATCTGTAGTGCTCTTTCCTGGCATGAAACCTTACTGCTGATCACTAATCATCATCTCCCTTCTTAACCAAGCTTCCACTACTCTTTCCCATAACTTCATGCTGTGACTGATCGGTTTAATCCCTCTGTAGTTACTACAGCTCTGCACATCACCCGTATTCTTAAAAATTGATACCAAAACACTTTTTCTCCATTCCTCAGGTGTCCTCTCACTTTCCACAATTTCATTAAACAATCTAGTTAAAAACTCCACTGCCATTTCACATAAACACCACCATGCTTCCACAGGTATGTTATCTGGACCAACAGCCTTTCCGTTCATCATCCTCTTCATAGCTATCTTTACTTCTTCCTTGCTAATCCATTGCACTTCATGATTCACTATCCGCACATCATCCAACCTTCTCTCCCTCTCATTCTCTTCATTCATCAACCCCTCAAAGTACTCTTTCCATCTGCTCAACACACTCTCCTTGCTTGTGAGTACATTTCCCTCATCATCCTTTATCACCCTTACCTGCTGCACATCTTTAGTAGTTCGGTCCCTCTGTCTAGCCAATCGGTACAGGTCCTTTTCTTCCTCCTTAGTTTCCAACCTTTTATACAACTCTTCATACGCCTTATCCTTAGCCTTCGCCACCTCTCTCTCTCTCTTTGCCATGCACCTCGTCTCCTTATACTCTTGTCTACCTTCTTCATCTCTTTGACAATTCCTCTTCTTCTGCGCCAACCTCTTTCTCTGTACTTCTTCATTCCACCACCAGGTCTCCTTGTCCTCCTTCCTCTTTCCAGATGTCACACCAAGCACCTTTCTAGCCATCTCTCTTACTAGCTCTGCTGTAGTTACCCAGCTATTTGGTAACTCTTCACTGCCACCCAGTGCCTGTCTTAACCCTTCCCTGAACATCTCCTCACAATTACCCTTTTTCAATTTCCACCATTTCATCCTTGGTGCTGCCCTCACACTCATCCCCCTCTTCTTGATCACCAATGTCATCCTACAAAGCACCATCCTATGCTGCCTAACTACACTTTCCCCTGCCACCACTTTACAGTCTCCAATCTCCTTCAGACTGGCCCTTCTACATAAGATATAATCCACCTGTGTGCACCTTCCTTCACTCTTGTATGTCACCCTGTGCTCCTCCCTCTTGTTTAAATACGTATTCATCACAGCCATGTCCATCCTTTTTGCAAAATCCACTACTATCTGAGATTCTGCATTCCTTTGCTTAACACCATACCTACCCATCACTTCCTCATCCCCTCTGTTCCATTCACCAACATGCCCATTGAAATCTTCTCCAGTCACCAGTCTCTCACCCATGGGTACAGTCATCACCACTTCATCCAATTCACTCCAAAATTTTTCTTTCTCATACATCGCACACCCAACTTGTGGAGCATATGCACAAACAACATTCATCATTACACCATCAATTTCCAGCTTCATAAACATCACTCTATCTGACACTCTTTTCACCTCCAAAACACTCTTAGAAAACTATTCCTTCAGGATAATGCCTATGCCATTTCTCCTCCCATCCACACCATGATAAAACAATTTGAAACGGCCTCCGATACACATAGCTTTGTTCCCTTTCCATCTGGTCTCTTGCACACACAATACACCAGCATTCCTTCTATCCATCATATCAGCAAGCTCTCTCCCTATACCAGTCATACTGCCACCATTCAAAGTTCCAACCCTCACTATCACAGTCCTAGCCTTTACCTGCCTTCGGGCATGCCTTCCCCCTCTTCTCCTCCTTCGGTCAATAGTAGCCCAATTTCCACCAGCACCCTGTTGGCCAACAGTACTGGTGGCGGTCATTGTTAACCCGGGCCTTGACCAATCTGGTATGTATTTCTGTACTGTTGTCTGCATGTATGATTTGGCAAAATGTTATGCCGGATGCCCTTCCTGACGCAACCCTCCCCATTTATCTGGGCTTGGGACCAGCACAAAGAAATGCACGGGCTTGTGCATCCCCAGTGGCTGGGTTATATGTGTGTGTGTGTGTGTGTGTGTGTGTGTGTGTGTGTGTGTATATAGATATATATATATATATATATATATATATATATATATATATATATATATATATATATATATATATATATATATATATATATATATATATATATATATATATATATATATATATATATGTATATAAATTGTATTTGCACATTGGATCCGCACTCTGAATCTCTCACTGCAAAACATCTGACCAAAGGCACTGTTAATGAGGGTGAAGGGCCCAACACAGGGCTCTTTTGTAATGTTTGCCATTATCCCTTCCTCCACACCTGAACTCATCTGCCTTGCAAAACAATAACCATCACTTGCAAAGCTTGAATCCAGCACCCTGCACAACATAGTTACAACAAGTTAACAGTAAGCCATCTCACCTGCAAGATGTCAGGATAATTTCTCTAAGATATCATGCAGAACAGTCAGTCTACTATAGGGAATGCACAGTGTGGAAGCAGTAAACATTCCAATGAGAACATACACACACACACACACACACACACACACACACACACACACACACACACACACACGTATACATATATATATATATATATATATATTAATATTTATA
>NC_056733.1:1552430293-1552490293 GCF_019279795.1 Protopterus annectens
CATAATCTGTAGTATTGTGGGTTTGTACTGTTGATGTTCTGAAAGGCTGCTTCCACCCTGTATCAATGACACAGATATGCCTACTGACATTACATCTCTCAGACAACTATGTAGGTCCCTCTGGTATACAACTTGGGCAGCAACCTGTAGCTGGTGAGTATGGAGTTATTTTGTTCAGGTTTGCCAATACACCGTCCATGTTATGACCATGATATTTACCATGCACACATTTAACACACCTACTCATAATGCATGCTGTGCATGTTCACTTATTGTTGCTGTTAACTGCACTGCATCACAGTGGTCACCATGGTGGCATATCTGAAGGGTATGTAAGAGTCCTGCAGTATGCCTAACAACCTGTCAGTGCAAGATGTGTGGACAGAGATGAAAATAATGGTGGGACAAATGGCCTACAGTAGGGACAGGTCTGAAATATTACCCTTATACAGTGCTTACAACGGTGTATACACCACTATTACAATAGTAACTGTTACAGATCTACACAATGGCATATCACAGTACCACATTCCACACCTTTTACAACCTGTAATGTGATCCTAAAATGAGCAATGAATGTGTAATATGGAATACTATGTTAGGACAACAAATATGGGGAATACATACTTTAAACACTGGAACCATATGTGTGCATACACTCCAAATAACATATTGTGGAAGCAGCTTTTGAGGTACTGCCAACATTCACTCTTCCTGAGTACACACCTTCCATCAAGTACAGGGTCTCAATGTCACACCAAGTAATGGTATGCTGTCCAAGAAGTATGTCCATGACATTTGCCCACTCACCTGCAACAGAGGCATCTGGGGCTTGCACACATCTTACAGACCATGGAATGGATTCCATATCCAAAAGGTAGCACTCAGAAGTGGGAGATGTAGCCTTACCTCACCATTGCATATACCATGGCAAACAGTGCAGTCATGTATGTGACTATGAAGTATGGGGAAACATTAATGCAGAAAATAAACAGATGCCCATCTAAGACAGATGACAACACATGTTGCAAACTGGTCAGGGAGGCTGCCCAGAAACATGCAGCAAAAGTGAGGGAATTGCAGGAATGTATATCAAGTATTGCCTGTGCAGTACCTGTGTCGACAGTCACCTGGACTCTGCATAAGTGTGGCCTATGGGTTAGGGTAATCAGATGGAAGAGTTGTTCCACAGGAAACATCATCCAGGGCTTTCCACAAGTTGCATATGTATAACATCAAGTCTCCCAAAGGCATGTATTGCAATGTGTAATGGTGTACTGAGACCAAGGCTGAAACCTACAGACAGTATTAATAAAGATACATGTGGTGCACAAGCAACACTTCACTCCACCTCAGGCCCACCATCCCCCTCTGTACCTTGCTGGTGCCAGTGTACACCTTTAGGTTTGCTGTTTATTAGCAGGAACTAGGCTGGTAGATATGGTGTTCTGAATTTGGAACCCTGCAAAATGACACTCATGTGTGGCCCATAGTTGTCAAGCATCTGCAATAAGGCTGAGGATGGGGAGGAGTGTCATCCTGGAACACAACAGTGAACTGAAGCATAAATCCAAAGCTCACTAAGAATGGCTGTATCTGAACACAGTCAAGGTCATGAATTGTGCCAAACAACCCTGACTCCACAGCAATAGTGAAGGCACTGTGTGACCTGCAAGGACTGTGCATATCAGCTGACCTTGGAATCCAGCAGAGTTGAGGGACATTTGTAGGGCAGAGTTACCAAATAATGGCAAGTGAAGATGGGCCATGCTAGTATACCCCTTCCAGGAATGGTGACTTTTGTAGTTCACTTAACAGGTACTGCAACACATTATCATGTTAAGGGTGTGCACACTGATGCAACCCACATATTGTAAGCATCTCAATCAGCATCTGCACAACTAACACATTTGTTTGATACTACATTTGATTGCACAAGTCATATGTCACATATCAAATGTGTGTAATGTTAACATATGCAGTACTGTGGCCCCATTGCATATCAGGGAAGAGGCTGGATGTCAGTAAGGGTGTTAAACTCCTCATAACCATGGTAAGCTTTCAAGGTTGTCAGTGTAATTGGGTTTTATTGCTCATACATGCACTGTTGATGATGAGATCTGAAAATTAGAAGTCAGGCATTCCCTGTTGACATCTGTCCTCATATCATCCAAGGCATGTGTCAGACAAACACATAGGGGCTGTGAGCAACATAGAAAACAAAACTGCCCCACATATACACATTCAGCAATGGTGTGTACACTCATGAGGCATGGTGCACAGTACATGCCAGGTGCTGAACAGGTGCACATCAATACTGTGTACATGGGTGTAGTGTGTTCAAGGGGAAGGGGCATCACCTACTAACACAACTCATGCATCACAGAGATGTATAATGTTGGTAACAAGGACTGAGTATAGCTGCAGTGCATGCTGATGAGTGCCTTATGTCATGCATGTTGACTGTTGGGTAATGAGAGGTCTGTGTAATATCTTTTTGCCACCTCACCTGTAAGTGTGTGTGTGTGTGTTTGTGTGTGTGTGTCTGTGTGTGTGTGTGTGTGTGTGTGTGTGTGTGTGTGTGTGTGTGTGTGTGTGTGTGTGTGTGTGTGTGTGTAGAGATAAGAAATGATGTACAGGTCTTAAATTACGTTTTTTGTTTTCCCGTCATAGGTGTCAAGGTGATTCAGGGTCCCACATGCATTCAAACTGATGCTAGTGTCCATACAGACTATGACAATAATGATAGGTATGGTGAGGCACAGGAAGGGTTGTCAGGGGCTGAAGCTATGCCATTGGTTTACATCCCACTTTTATCCACCCTATCCCTGCACACAGTCTCAATGCCTATACATACCCCATCACCAATGGCCATAGATGAGGGACACTTGGCAGGTGGTGGCATGGGACAGGACAGTGTGGTGACTATGGCAAGTGTGTCTGTACACAGCAGCCATAGCCAGATGACTGGTGACGTATCACAAAGGCAGATATACAGGGGTGTTCATAGAAGGGCTGCTGGCCATCATGCCCCTGGCAGAAGTGCCACAGCAGGTGTCACCAGATGCATGTTTCAGGCCATCATGGAGGCACAGGCATGTATGGAACATTATACCAGAGTTTAAGGCTCCAGAGGGCTACTCATTCTGCTGTACTTGACAAGATCCATGATCTTGGAGGTGCCCACCGTTAATTTGCAGAGGTCTTGGATAGATGGTTGGGTGAGATGGAGGGAATCCTCAACAGTGCAATGTCTGTGTTAGAGCATATGGTGGGAGTAGGGCAACAGCCATGTGGATGTAGGTCAGCAACACTAGCAGGTGGAGGTCTACGTGGACATGCAACAAGTCACAGTTGCATCCGTAGTGGCAGTACCAGCACCAGCACTAGGTGCTGTCCACACCACAACACAGCAGGACACATGCACATTGTCCTGGCCAGTCACAACAGGTTCCCAGATCCAGCGGACATTTGTCATTATCAGGGGAGAGTACCATATCTGCACTTGTACCTGGTAGTGTCCGTGGAACCCCTGGCAGGCACATTTCTTGTGTCTGTGGCTAGGCATGGTGAACTGCACACCCTGCCATGTATGGTCTGCAGCTATCCAACAGACCCCTGTATAGGGCAGCCACATGGCAGAACTTTGTGCATACATACACACACATATCACAAACACAGCTAGGGCACCTCCATACCTACATACACCACATCTGTACAGCCCAGTTGATAATGAAACCCCCTAATACACACATGATGTCAGCCAAATGGCTCAGCCTAGGTCTCTGGCAAACCTACATTACACCCTATGCATATGATGATACCTGTGCCACATCCCTGTCATCCATACCATTGATGCAGGGACATGCTAATACGGTTCTAATGCACAGGGTGAATGTACTACAGTTTAGCAATGTAATGCTGTGTAACATGTTTTCAGCTGGAAAGTTTAATGCTTACATGTCAAGATGTGTAGCTGTCCAACCATGATGCATCATAGCTGTTATTAACACTGACTGATTGTGGTCTCCATAATGTATTCAATTTGTGTTGCAGGTGTCTATGTGTCAGCAGGATGTTGGTGTCCTATTGTTTCCTACAAGGGGTATGGCACTGTGGTGACACATTGACTGTGTCATATCTTGGGTACAAATGAACACAAGTAACAGGTCTGTATAACAGTTATTGCATGTGCCACATGGCTGATAGGTTTGAGGGGTGTATACAGGTGAGTGCATGGTGGCTGATGTCAGCAGTCCTTCTACAGTGGACAATTGTTAGTGTACTGGGTGGCACACACCAAATGTTTGCAAATAACACACACACAGAAGCTTTGGTGTTGATGCAATACACAGAGAATACTGTACACATGGATGTACTTAATTTAGCAGTAAAATCATTTTAGCCTATGTAATTCCAACAAGACAAAATAGGCAAAACATCACATCAGTAAATAATCAGTCTGCCAGTTTAATGTCATTGATGATGGTACTGGTAGAGTATATGTCCTCTTCCCCAATGTAGTGCAATCCTGGAGTTGGTAAACATAGGTGTGCTGGTGTGGGTGGCGCAGCCCTCCTCTTTGGAGGGTGTGGGGTGGCGTAGAACCACACATAGTGTGATTGACAACTACTTAACCTGTTAACATAAACTGTACAGTATTACAGAAGACTAAGCAGGGGGATACATACAACAATAACCCCAATGAGGGTGGCTGTACTCACAACATCCACACCCAACTATATATACCAACTCCAGTATTGCTGTACAGCTATACAGTGGGGAAGAGGGCATTTATACATTTACTACTAGTTTTGAGGGAATGGATTTCCACAAGATGCTTCCTTTGAAATGTTAACGGTCACCAATCAGTTCTCGGACAAATGACCTCATGGGACATGTGTTTTCTGCAAACTTAAGTAGATCCCTTCACATATACACACACTTACTTGGCAACACTGAGAGTAGAACCCCTACCTAGGTACTTATTGCTACTAATGTGTTTGGCCTTAATTGCATATATCACACAGCTTTTAGGATGAGGTGTGTCCCGAGTTTCTTGTTAAGTGAAGAACATCACCAGGCCTTGGACAGTATATACACATTGACAAACACATAACAGTCATCGACACATCTGAGAGATCTGGGTTTATCAGTGCTAACTACTTTGTCAGTGAGTCCATTCTGTTACAGATAATTTGCACACAGCACTTGCATCACTGGGCTAGATAGTGTAATCAGTTTCATGTATGGTTGATGGTGACAGTGGTCCTCATACAGTGGACACTGGGACATGTACTGGGGAGTACCATGGTGTAAAGACAGTATACCCATCACCCACACCCCATATTGGATATTTTACTCACTGAAAACCATGATAATGCTCTGACATACCCACAAATACACATTGATCTGGACTGCAATACAACACCTTGTATATCTAATCAGTGCTACTACAGGGATATGCATTTATTGCACATGCCACAGGGATAGTAAGGCAAGGGTTTGTCATGGCTCTCCTAATGTCAACAACAACACTATCCCTTATAATGTGTGGCAAGGTGTACTGTATTTAGAGAATGTGGCCTCAGAATGCTGTATCCTACAAATATACACACTTGCACACATACACACACTTGCCAGGATTCAACGGGTAACTCATGCCTATCTACCCATTTGTACAGCAGTGTTATGCTGGTACTGCAAGCTCCAGGTAGCCCATAGGGTGAAAAGTGTAACAAGGTACATTTAATGCCCATTAGAGCAGCAGCCATTTCTAACTATGGCAATGGGGGGTGTAGTGGGTGTGATGGCCCTCAGGGTATTATCAGCTACAAGTTTACAAACACACAGACACTGTTATTCTCAGTAATGCACACTGACACATTTGTCATTACCAGGATAATGTCCATGGAGAGATGAGAAGAGTAGGGGATGTGGGTACAGTGGTATCACGCCACCTGACATTTGTCTGCAGGCCATCTATCAACTGATGCCACTTCAGTGATCCCCGGCAGTTAAATGCAACATCCAGTCATCTGGTTGTCTCTTGCTGTGGGCCATTGAGGTGCTCCAATTGACATGTATGCAACATATATTACATAACATGGCCAGTGTCTGGGTTGGAGACCTGTACCCAAGCATGTTCTGTTGACTGCGGTTGTCTAGCTGAGGTATCCATGGCATGTGGTGCATACAGGGTGGGGTTTCCTAGCTGTGGCATTCATAGCACAGCTGGGCAGACATGTCAGTGTCAGTCAAGCATAGATTGCTTGCAAGCAGCAAAGATGGATACCTGACATCTGCACATCTGTACAGAGGACAGACAGAAATCAGCTAGCCAACAGGTTATGCATTAGGATGAATGTTTTGACAAATAGACGTCTGACACGGATAGGTATGCCATTACTACATGACAGCAGTCCTCATTGACATGTCCTATACACATAGTAGTATACAGTTAATATCCTCATATCAGATCAATATCCAGAAGCAAATACTTAATAACACACAGCTCGCACACCAAGAACATGACAGTCAGTATTCAGAGTCCATCTCTGCACGCTGGGGTGCATGGTTCCAGTACTACAACCTGCAAACTACTCATACTTGGAAAAGCAATGTTAAAAGTAGTAACATAATGATACAATACATGCAAGTGTGACTGCATATAGCCTGGGATACTACACATGTATGAAAAACATACAAAGAGAAAAGATTGTTGTACTAACCATATATACTCAGGTGTCTGATACAGTATACTCACACCTCTTCCTACTGTAATGACAGCACACAGAAGCATGTTATGTACTTGGAATTAAATACACTTATTAAAGATGTCATTACCCTGCTATTTTCTCAGTCAGGAATGTGATCACTGGTTACCAGGGCTAAGTTATGCTTAGCAGGAGTAAGCATTGCTTAAATGTAAATGCTAAGCAGATTTGCGCAGTAGTAAGTGAAGCCTACATGGTGTAAGCACTTATTCATTTAATAGTACGTAAGCAGCACTCACCATTGTGCAAACCCATGCAAAGTCACTTAAAGCTGCTCAAAACTGCCTTAACCACTTTCTATCCAACAATCCTTGTTCTGCCTAGCAACAAAATAAGCAGCCCTTGCAGGTCTGAAACCAGGACCGTATACACCACAGTCCCAGCAGTTAACCACTAAGCCATCACAACTGTGAAGATGTGTTTTTTTTTCATATATATCTGTCAGTACACATACTGAATAGAAGTGAACAACTGTTTTGACTTATACAATTGTTTAGTATTTGTTAGTGAAAATATTGTTGAATATACATATATATATATATATATATATATATATATATATATATATATATATATGGTCTATGTTAAAAATTCGAACATCAAAAATGTCGAACATTACATGGTCAAGACTAAATGTTTGACATTTGGATGTTCGAACATAATAAAAAAAAGAAAACACAGAAAAAACACTTTAACAGTGTAGGCAGGGGGCAAGCCCCCCTGCGCCCCCCACACCCCCCTACTTAAATATACCAACTCTGAGACCGCACTTCAGTGCAGAAAAGGGAAATTCTCCCTATCTGCACTATACAGTGCCATTGAAAGTCTATCTTCGAGCTCTCAAAATTTCGAATGTTTGGTCTCGACTATGTAACGTTCAAAATTTTGAGCGTTCGACGATTTGACAGGTACCATATATATATATATATATATATATATATATATATATATATATATATATATATATATATAAATATATATTTATATATATATATATATATATATATATATATATATATATAAAATATATATAAATATAAAACATATCCCCATAACATATAGTGGAGTCATACCTCAACACCAACAGTCACAACCTCTTAGTGCAAGGGGATGTAATGTAAGTATTGCAGGTACAAATGTTGAATGTTGCTGCAGTGACAGGGGGTTGTGTTAACAGACATGTGTGGGAAGTCACTTCTGATACTGGCATGTATACCATCAGTTACTGACAGACATCATAAGATCATCATAGTGAAGTACCACACAAATCACAGTAAGGATCCTGTGGAATACAGCAGAGATATGACCAATAAACATGGACAGTCTGACACAATCTGGTCAGTCCAGAGGCATAGACAGAACTCCTTAGTGCAAGACGTGTGGACCAAGCCTGACAAAGTGGATGTTTACAGCCATGCAAATGGGGATATCACAAAAATACTGGAATAGATAAGCTCACACAGTTGATGCATTCACACACCCCTGTCTTTCCTAACACATATTAAATAGAGGAGCAGAGGTCCCAAGCCCACATACTTCCTACTAGTTAGTGGCATACATCTTCACAGCATCCCATGGCTTTCTCAGAAATACATAACATTTATGGTGGTCAGGCAACAGTACATCTGACAAATATCTGGAGATAACATCACACTAGGTAAATTCACTGAACTGCTAGGCATGTCACAAAGCACTGTGGAAACTACAGGCAGACTGCCATAACACTGACCCAAGTTTCCTATGGAGGAATACACATGTACTTGCAAATATAGCAGGCACTACTGGCATGTAACAGCATGGAATAACAGACACAAGTGTAAAAGTGCGTACCCACAACCAATCTCAAAACAGTTATAGTCACATTAGCCTAATTAATAATACAGTATATGGACTGTGTGAACAAAACCATCATCATATGTGCCACTCACACACTAACCCTAGATATACTGGTCCAATACACAGTGTAGTCTGTTGCTGACTGTGGTATGGGACATGTGTCAGTCTGGTACTACAAACCTGTACGCTGATAGAGTGCCATAAACTGGAGCAGCATGCAATGTCAGATAGAACAGGACCAAGAACAATGACATCTCCCACAGTGTGTACACAGGCCAAGTAACATATTCACAATGCAGACTTTGTCAACAATCACCATAAGTACACATACCTTACTACTGTACAGACTACAAAAGAATTTCCAGGTTTTGTCTTCAAATATATGGCCTACTATACATAACATATCTAGCAGTCTGATATCTCACTGGCTTATCAGGTATGATGTCAGTAAATAATGATGTACTGTACATATGCACCTCTTTCTGCATGGCATATGGACAAAGTGTGACAGACATGGGGGATGGAGGCACAAACTCAGGGCCAATATTGACATACTGCTGTGATAAACTGAGAAATTTCCTGGTGTAATAGGGTTTATTGTGACATATCTCTTCTGAGGGATATGAAGTCAGTAACTCACACAGTCATCAGAGTATGCTACTGCATTTCTAAAGATAGGAAATGTGTGAGTAACACAACACATGTAAGACTCCAAACTCTGGCAAATCTGCAGATAGCCTACTGGTGAGAGCTTCCTCAACCACATAACATTGTCATGCCAGACTTTAAATCATGCAGAACAGCCATATCCACACAAGCCCTGTTAAACCAACATTAGTTCAAATGTAGAACAGCAATACTTACATTCTGTCTCCATGTCTGGAACATCCCCCTCCTGTTCGTTGGCCTGTCTCCACAGTATATGTTGTAAGAGGTATTCCCAACTACCCTCTGTGATGCTGTTTGTCAAACACACACATGAAGTCCCACTCACACTGAAGGAAAAGGGCCAACACTCACATAAAGTGCTTAGTTATAGGAGTGTGTTTCCATGCACTTGGCTATAGAAATGGTACCACAGCTGTTCCACATGCAATTATCAAGTGGGGGACTGAAAGTTGTGCATTACTTACAAAACCCAAGCTGTTGCCTATGCAAAACAGATGTACTTTTCCACATCCACCAGAGAGGGAGAGAGAGAGAGAGAGAGAGAGAGAGAGATACAGAGACAACTTAAGAAAGGAAGGGAGTAAGAGAGTAAGAGTCAAGCGTGTTTGTGTATGATCCGTGGGTGGAGAATGGCATCTGGGTATTATAATTGTTGCCTATATTGTTTACTAATCCTTACTGTCACATAGTAATTGCACATAGCTATACACATTTATGGCTGAGGATTGTCTACAACAACCTTTACAGTGTTTGAAAACTGTTGGCCTTGTAATGTGGACAATGGGACATATAGGTCCTCAATATAATGATGTAGCAAAACCCACATTAAAATAGATCCTGTCATTACATAATCACCCCACCACACACACAAACACACACTTACCAGTATTGAGTTTCAACCCCCTACTTAGCTATGTATTGCTATTACAGTATTATACAGTTATTGCATGCACCGCAGAGCTTATTTGTTGAAGAGTTGTCCAACGGTATCTTTGAAGGTGAGTGACATCATCAACAATGCTAAAGGAGGGGTAAGGGAAGAGTAGTAAGTGTGAATGTCCACGAAAGCAGGTGTCAACGAAGATACACATACATTCTCTCAGGGAAACCAACACATTATCACAGTTGGCAGAATAAGGAGTAGAACTCCTACCTAATTAGTTTGATACACTACAGTATTATACAGTTATCACAAGCACCACAGACCTTATATGGTTAAAACATGGCCAAAGGGTTATTTCAAGGTGAATGATATCAGCAGGCATGCTAAAGTAGGTCAATGGGAGGTGTAGTGAGTGTGAATGGCTTCAAAATCTTTCATCTCCACATACATGCACACACACACACACACACACACACACACACACACACACACACACACACACACACACACAGACACACACACACACACACACACACACACACACACACACACACACACACACACACACACACACACACACACACACACACACACACACACACACACACACACACACACAGACGCAGAGACACACACACTTGCCAGTACTGATATGCATAGGTTCATTGCTTCACAGGTGTGTAGTAGCTGAATGGGCCTGAAGGCTGTACAAGGCTAGGCAAAGGAAATACCTTGGCACCAAGCCACATGACAATAGTCTCCAGTGTGGCTCAGGGGTGTAGTCCCTGGAGTGGTCCCCACAGATGGGTATTGTATTCAACATCCACTCATCTGGCTTAGTATTGTGGGTGGCCAGTGATGTGCACTGCTTCCCATGTATGTGATCTCTATTCCATAACATGGACAGTGTCTGGGTTGTGCACATGTCCCACACACATGTTCTTTGATGTGTGGAAGTGTACTTGAGGTCTCTGGAGCATGTTGTGTGGATAGATTGTTATCTTCTGATGTAGCATTCCTGATCTCATTTGGTGAGACCTGGCTATGAAACTGAGGTCCTGCTTGCACCTACATTTACAGCATGATACAGGTATTCATTGGAGTTAATGGCGTCTGTCCATACAGGCCATGTGTATAAGGCATGGTATTCCTTTTGTGGGTTACATTTGCAGACTCTACAGTTGTTACAGGCATCCAGTGGGGAACATATCAAAAGGTCCACTGTAAGCAGGTATTTGCCTAATGCAGGGATGGAACAGGGTGCTATGTCCTTTTACTTGCTGGATAGCACACACTCAGTCAGGAGATGTAATGCATCACAGTACTTTCTGATATCAGTGGTACTGTTGTGGTCAACAGGCATGTAGTCCACTGCAATCACACCGTGGTTACCATTTGTAAGGCAATATGCAGGAAACTACCAATATAGTGGTTGTTTCCTAGCCAAGTGTGTTTGTGTATGAGACATGGGTGGAGAATGTTCTCTGAGTAAGGTTGCCTATATTGTTCACCAATCCATAATGTCACATTTAGGGCTATGGATTGTCTACACTGGCCTCTCTGGTGTTTGACATCTGTTGTCCTTGTAAGGTGGACATTGTGACATATAATAGGTCCTCAACATAATAATTCAGCAAAACCTGCTCCACCAATGCATCCTGTTATTACACAATCACAGCAACATCCACACAGAATTCTGATGACAGACACACACACACACACACACACACACACACACACACACACACACACACACACACACACACACACACACAAGCCAGTACTGAGATTCAACCCCCTACATATTGCTATTATAATGTATCACATTTATTGCACGAGTCACAGAGCTTATAGAATGGATGTTGTCTCAAGGTACTTCTAAGGTGAGGAACATCACCAGCCCTGGTAAATACTGGCACTGGGCGATGTAGTGGATGTGAGATCCCAAAAATAATTTTACCCTAAACACACATTGGCATTTGTCAGGGGTGAGGTTCAAACCTCTATCTAACAATCCTTATGGACCATTATGTTTACACATTTACCACATGCACTACTGCCCTGACATAGTTTAGGGTTGGCAACAGGTACTTCTAAGGTGGATGATATCTGCAGGACTGCTAAAGTCAGACACTGAGATGTGTACTGGGTGTAAATGGGGCAACAATGCTTGGGGTACACACACAAAGCACAGATGAGATTCAAACCATACCTGTGTAGTCACTGCTACTAAATTATTCAGCATTAATGGCACACACCATGGAGCTTACATGTTGGAGAGTTCTCCACAGGTATCTTTGAAGGTGACTAATATCAGCAGCAGTGCTAAAGGAGGGATAAGGGGAGAGTAGTAAGTGTGAATGTCCATAATACCGAGTATTACCAAGGACACACACGCACACACACACACACACACACACACACACACACACACACACACACACACACACACACGCACACACAGTTTCCGTGTCTGGGATTAGAACCCCTACCTAACTATGTATGTTACACTATAGCATTACGCAGTTATCACATGTGCCGCAAAGCTTATAGGAGTGGCCCTTCTCCAAAGGGGTATTTCAAGGTGACTGACATCAGGCTTGCTAAAGTAGGGCAATGGGAGGTGTAGTGACTCTGAATGGCCTCATAATCATCAATCTCTACACACACATAGTTGCCATGTTTGGGATAAGAACTCCTGCCTAACTAGTATGTTACAATATAGCATTATGCAGTTATTTCACATGCCACAGAGCTTAAAGGGATGGCTGTTATCCAAAGGGTTATTTCAAGGTGACTGACATAAGCATGAGTGCTAACATGAGCAATGGGAAGTGCAGTGTGTGCAAATGGGCCATAAACCATTCCTCTGAAAAGGCACACACAACACTCAGTCACACACAACTTTACATTTGACAAGACTGGGTATACAAATGCTAGATAAATACTGATTTGTACTATCATGTTACACAGTTATTACAAGCACCACAGACACTATAGGGCTGAAGGCTACAAAAAGCAAATTTCTACAGTGATTGACATTGGCACATCATGTGATATTGGCAAATTGAATGTGTGGTGGGTAGGACATGCCTCATGATGGAAATCCGTATGTGTCTCCCTTCCCCACATCTCTGTGTGTATGCATGTTTGGCCTATTATAGTGTGTTGGCCTTGGATATGTGTGAGCATTCTTATCCAATGTGTGTGTAAAGCATGAATGGTGTGCAATGTGATGTGTGTGCACAGACATCTGCGACTGACAGATATGTACAGTCCACTGTTGTTGTCAGACATGGGCTTCATTTCTCTAAGTGTAGGAGCATGCCCAGTATGACATTATGTATTTTGTTGTCAGACATGGGCTTCATTTCTCTAAGTGTAGGAGAATGCCCAGTATGGCCTTCTGTATTGGTTGTGTGAATCCATTCCAGGTAGGCTGTACTCCAGTGCAGGAATTTGTGTTCTACACCTACAGCTAGCAACCTGTTTCTGCAGGATATCTGCAGATAGGTTGACAATATGGAGTCACAATGGGTGAAAGATAGTGGGATACTGTAAATATTGTGTCTGTGCTGCTTGTGTTACATGGCTGGTGTTAGCAGAGATATTCAGACATATGTGCTGTTTTACACTGTGATGTATTATGTCATCAGCTACTGACAGACATACTTATTTGCTCATAGTTATTTCCTGGGAAAAAAAGATGGATGAAGCTGCATCCAGTATTTTGGTCTGCAGCCTACATATTCTTGCACACATATGTCATTCTGGAGAGGTAGCTGCAGACACTTGCTAATGAGTCTGTTTAAATGGTCCAGCACCTTGGTACTGTGGTGGCTGAGGATCCCCTGTTTGTACATCTATCGACATAATAGAATGGCCATATCCTGCTGTGGCCATACCTCTCAGATGTACAGATTCACCAAGGTTACCCAGAGGCGGGGCTCATATATCTGGTCAGTTCCTCTTTACATTGTGGTTTCCAAGCAGGTTTGTAGCCACCCATTACTGGGTTTGCAGGCCGAGGTAGTATGGGCACACATCAGAGTTTCAGACTTCACACACTCCATTTCGTCCATGCTTCTACACCCCTCCACTCTATTATTCTATCCTATTCGTAACATTATGCAAGTGATATATGAGAGGTATCTAGGGTTGACAACCATCCTGTGTTTCCCAGGATGTCCTGGATTTGGCCATCTGTATCCTGTGTCCTGGGAAGGACCTTCCCAGGACACCATATGTCCTGTTTTTGGCACAGCTTAGCACAAGTTACTATAACCTACTAAGTTTTCTCATAATCACTGTTTAAGTAATGTGTGGTAAGTCAAGTGGTATCAATGTCAGAACTGTGTGTGCCTACCCACACCATCTCTCCCAAATCCTTTGACCTCAATGCCCACAGCAATTTGCTGACAGCCCTACAGGCCCATTCATCATACATGCATGCTGTTCCTTTAGAAAATTACAACTGAGCCTATAATGGAGGAGCCCGGCCTGCTCTCCAGTGTTCTTACTTGCCAGCGCAACAACCTGTCAGCAGTATTGCTAACTTGTTCCAATGAAATGAATAACAGTGCGATAATTGACACATTATATTATCCACTTATAACACTGTTTACTTGAGAAAAATGTGAAACCAGCAAAAGACTAAATGCAGCCAGCCCAGCTGTAATAATCTGAGATGCAGTAGCGCATCTGCACCGTGACCGTCCGGATCCGGAACCTGTTTATTTAGCAGAATATTTCTGCGGTGTGATGATGCTTGGGGCTCCTGTAAAAAGTAACTGCTCCTGGTTGTAATCCTCAGTGATGGGAAGTCCACCACAGAAACTGAGCACTCAGTTTGCAGAAAGGTAAGGTAGTAATGTATAAATGCATTGCTCTGCCTATACAGTCATACATATACGTGCGTGTGACATAAAGCATATAAGGTTAACACAGCTTTCTGGGGAAGTAGGTCAAGGGTAGCCGGGTAGGGGATTTGTAGTTTGAAGATACAGCATATTAAGCAAGTGCTTCCTTTAACTTGCTGGTGTCAAAACTAGTTCATTTATTTTCTTCTGTTTGTACTGCATGTCCTAAGGATGGAAGTGTGCCAGACATTAACCATAAGTCCTCACCCAAGCTGCTAAATATATGTGCACAGCAGAAAACACTAGTCTTTATTTTTAACTTGAACAACGTGGATGTGGAAAAAAATAAACTCATTGCACTCGCACTTCATTGTACAGTGTATCACGGTAAGTTTGATTTGCATTTGACTACATTATTTTTACATTTTTTTCAATTTATTCTTTATTATTTTTGCAGACAAAACAAATGCTCAGCCTAGAAGAAACATCTGCAAGCTCACTTGCAGCAATGGTCATTCTGACAGCACTGAAACAGTCAGCAAGTCATTATTTCATTATTATGCATTTATTTACGTGTTTGGTTATTTATTAAATATACAAACCTGGTTAACAATGAGTTATTTTTTGAATGCACCTGCACCTTCTCTACTAAAGTTACTTGTTTTCATAAGACTGTACTTTGTATTCAAACATATTTGGCACTTTTTTAAGTTGTCAAGGCTAAGTTCTTACTGCTAACCAACTGTCTGCATCACAATTTTTTAAGTTAGAAAAAAATTGACTTTGTAATCACTATAGCGAGGGGTACAGAGCTACCTTGAGTGAACTTTATTTTTTGCCTCCAAATCAGAACTAATCTACTAGCTGATTTGGTTCACAGTATTATGCTTGTGTGCATGTGCATTACATCATTATCTTCCAAAATTAGATGATTTATTAGGATATACTGGGTCATCAGGTGACTGTGTGAATTGTTGTAACGAGGCTAACTGAAAAATGTACCATTAGTCCAGATGTACTCTAAAAGGGCGCATTATCAATGCCTATAGGGAATCAGGATTTGCAATGAGGTGGCAGAAGCAGAGTCGATTGTGTGCTGAAAATAAGGTATGGACCAGACTGCTTTGTAAAAACCCAAATGTTCTCTCAGGCACACAAATGCACACTTGTGTTAAACACATTATAACAGGGTGACACTGTCATGTTGTGTCTGGCTGAGCAGGCATTCCACTGATGCCACAAATAAGCTTACAGAAGCTGGAGAAAGACAGACCTGGAAAAGTTCATTGGCTAGAAGGTAGAATTGTGCGAGTTAAGCCTGAGGCTATAGGGTCTTACCAAAGAGTTTGCGTGAAGTGCGGGACTTTCCACAACTTCCCCTTTGTCGAATGGATGCTTCACCCTTACTAAAAACTGATGTTTTAGTCTGAAGCAACATTTTTGCATAGCAGTCACACAATCTGATATTGTTAGCTGATCTACTTGAGGGTTCACTGCAAATGGATACAAGTTATTATGCAAGTGAAGGTAGCGTGAGTAGTGCAGAAACTGATGGAGAATGTAATGATGTTCCAAACACTCCTCCACTTAAAAAGAAAGCAAAGAGGTTTTCATGGTATTGTCAAGAATGGCAGACGGAATTTTCCTGGTGTGAAAAACTTCATGACGATGTCTTCATAGTTCGATGCACATTGTGTAAGAAGGAGGATTTGGTTGCTTATTGTGGCAAAGGTGACTTAGTAAATCATAGCCATTTAAAAAGTCATCAGAAAGCTCAGATTGCTGCAAACACTGCTGCCATTAACATTTTTTTTCAAGAAGAAGTCAACAACAGTAACAGGAATTGACAAGCAGGTAATGGTTGCAGAACTGCGTGTTTACTACACTGTACGTCACCACATCTCCTACAATGCTGCTGACTGTGGCGCTAAACTGGGCCACTTGTTATATCAAGACTCAGCTACTGCTAAAAAGACAGAGCGTGGTCGCACGAAAGCAGAAGCACTGGTGACTGATGTCCTTGGCCCAAAGTCAGTGGAGTCCATTATGAAAGACATTACTGTTGACAATTCTGTTCGATATTATGTGTCAACTGATGCATCTAATCTCAAGAACAGAAAAATGTTTCCTGTCTGCATTCAATATTTTACTGTTGAAACTGGTTTAAGTAAAAACTTTTAGACTTTGTTGAGCTTAATAATGAGCATTCTACCTCTATTGCACACATGCTAGTTAAAGTTCTTTCAAATAATGGCCTGGATAATATTGCATGCATGTCTTCTTATTCAGCTGAGAAGTTTGAACTATGGTGCAAAGCAGTCTGTGTTTACTGAGCTGTTGAAAAGAAATAGTAATATTCTGAAGACAAACTGCAATGCTCATGTGATACACAATGCCTTGAAAAAAACTAATTGATGAATTTGATTGTGATGTAGAAACAATGGTTACCAGCATTTACAGTCATTTCAGTGTATCTACTATTAGGAGAGCCCAGCTGCAAAAATGTTTTTGACTTTGTATACTTAGAATATCACGAGTTGTTGAGGCATATACCAACAAGATGGTTGTCTCTGGGTGCAGCTATTGACAGATTACTTGATTCATGGCCTGCCATTATGTCCTACTTTGCATATCTCGGTGAAGACTGCCTAAGGAGAGTTTGTATGCATCTGGGAATAGAAAATAATATGCATGACTGTGAAGCAGTAGAGACAAACATTAAAAAAGCATATTTTTGTTTTGTCCAGAACATTTGCAATGTGTTTGAGGTGTCGGTCCAGAAAGTGGAGACGGAAGATTTTACATTGCTTGAGCTCTTGCCGGTAATGCAGCAACTGAAAACTAAAATTGAGTCACTCATAACTGATACATTTTTTGGACACAAAGCATAAACTATACTTGAGAATAAGGACATGGAGCCTCATACAGTGCATCTGCAACAAAATTTATTGGCAGCTCTAGAAAAGTCTTTACCATACCTGAACAAATGGTTTAATTTCTCAGATGGCAGCATTGCGTATGTGATGCATCAAATATCTCTAAATACAGAAGTAGCATTTGTATTGCATTGACTATATCTTTTGCTTACACCTCAATGTTATTGATTTATTGTTTTTTGGTGTTTTCCAGCATGAATGACTATTAGCAATTTAGCAGTTAGCCTGTCTGTGTGGGCTGGCTACTTGAAAATAACAGTTTTGAGCTAAAATTTTTTGCATACAAGTGTTTTTTTTGGGCTCAAAATGCACTAAAATTCACCTACGTGCATCTGTTGTTTAGCCTGGGAAGGGAAGGAGGGAGGAAAGGAATGGGTCATGGGGGCAAGGGGAAGGAAAAGAGCCATCCTGGATTTTAATTGCGAAAAGTTGGCAACCCTAGAATTATCCCTATAGTTGTTGCTTCATCCCAGCGGCATTTAGAAGTTGGTCAACAGTTCATGCAGTAGGACATGGTGGGCGTGCTACTGGGATTTGTCAACATGGCCTTGCATTTGTGTTCTTTGGACAGTGTTATGTTGTTAGTTGGGACCCCATGAGATAACATACATTGGCAGTACGGGTGAGGCACAGGTCTTTGGTAGTGATGCAGGCCATCTGTCGCATGCCAGTGCATTATGTCACTCCTACACTCACACACTGTGAACCACAGGATTCCCCTGGGGTGACAAGGTAAGTGTGCGAGGTATTAATGGCAATAGTTCCTGTACATATTAATCCATTGGTCTGGAAGCTGGCAGGGTGCTGCTTACAGCTAGGGACACACCTGCATGGGACACCTCTTGCAGCATGTTGCATTCTGTGGGTATTCCTAAACAGAAGTGGGGGTCATACTGTACTCATTCCCAACAGCAGGGATATGACCTGTGATAAACCTGTGGCTAAAGGTGGGGTGAGCTGAGTGCATGTGTGATGTACATGTGTGATATGGAAGCTTCTTGCAGCTGACTCACAGATATAGCTGGGACATTCCCCTTATGCTGCCTTGTGCAGGGACATAGGCAGTCTCTCATTACTTCATAACTGTGCCTTTTGTGGTCTGCCAGTGATTGGCCAGTCTACCTCAGTATTCCATACTACACAGACAACTAATCTGCTGCAAACCTGTATGTACCATTCTAAAGTTGTATGCAGCTGACAGTTAAATTTTATGTACTCTGTCTAGGGTACTACCTCTTGTGTACTGTGTGTGTGTCTGGGCCCACATTCATGTCATGTCCATCTTTCAGATAGTGACAGATACTGACATCTGAACAGTGAGTATGGATGACTGCTGAATTGGGTCTTGCTGGGAATCATTGTGGTTGGCACTGCAGTTGTCAGAAAATGGGCCTGTCATTGACAGTACTGGCCATTGGCCACCGAGACACAACCCTCCATGCCTACATGCTGACCACTTCCACACAATATACAACACACAACAACCTAACACACAGACCCCTGCATATTGTACACATGCAGAAATCTATCCTGTAAATTGGGCCAGCTCAGGTAATCTGTGCTCCAGTGTTATTAAACCCACACGTACATGTTATTGCATTTCTACATAGGATTGTGGGGGGGGGGGGGCACACCTGACAATTGTAAACATTTGCTATGACTGCACTGGTATTTCAGGTACTTTGTTGGCTTCCATTTCATTTTGTATTCTGACCTATCTTGCAGACTACAGGCAGATCAAGAGTGCATATCTTAGGTTTTATTGACCTACATTTCGTTTCAGACTTCTTAACCTTCAGAACTAACATACAACTGCCTGACCTGTTGTAGTCAGTCTGTTTAGGTCTGGAGGTGGGCTGTTCTCAATTGCCATCAATTGGAGGCCATAGAACAACCTTTCTTTATGGTCATCTCCACCTGTCCTGTTGGCTGAGGCTGTTGTTGGGTATGTGACCCTCACACTCATGCATGTGTGTGTCGTATGGACATACATTTGGGCCACCACATGTACTGCAGTGGGATTTTTCACCTTGTGTAGTACTGCATACTTTGTTGACACCAGTATTTGTTATGGATTTCATGCTGCCCATATAGGTGTCCACTATCTGCTGCCATCCCATTAAGCCACTGGATTCCCTTGCATGCTCACATCTATACCATAGATACAACTAGCAGAACATACTACTCCATTCAGGAATTGATAAGAAGAGTGACTTACTTTGTGGCTGTGCTAGTACTGAGGATGGAACTGGAGGGCTGACTATGTCGGATGCACATAGTACACTCCCTATACACGGTAAAGCACAGGTAGTGTCATGTTTGGCATCCCTTTTACTGTATGTGTGAGTCAGGGAGAGGTGTCATTCCCTGGGTTCCTACCGTGTTAGTGTATGTGCTATGAGTTGCCTCTTTGCCAAAGCCTGGGCATATTGGGCACACCTCCTTCTGCCTACATGGGCAGGCTCAGGATGTTCCTCCTCCGAGTCACTCTGTGCCTGTGCTGGACTTGGCAATGGTGGGGGGCTGTGTGGCCCTGCCCCGTGCTGTTCCTGCTACAGCTGTTTTTGCAGGATCATATTGTGTAGCATGGCACATACAATGAAAATTTGTGTACATGTAGCTGGAGAGTACTGCAAGGGTCCATCAGATATGTCCAGGCACTGGAACTGTGATTTGAGCATCCAAAACACATGTTCTATTATGATTCTGGTTTGTGCGTGTGCCTCATTATGGAGTTCTTGTTTGGTTGTGTGTGCATTTCTGATGGGTTTCATCAGCCACGGCTCCAGTGCATAACCAGCATCCCCCACTAGGTGGCCATATGGGATGTCCCCATTGGTAAATCTCTGGTACAGCTGTGTCATATGCCAGATTTGGGAGTTGTGATAGCTTCCAGGCCTGCCAGCACACACATTCATGATAATGCCCTGGGCATTGCACAAGACCTGGCAGTTGATGGAGGGGAAACCCTTGTGGTTTATGTAGAACCTACCCCGCTCACCAGGTGATGCTTTGATGTGTATATGCGTGCAGTCTATAGCACCCACTACCTCAGGGTATTCTGCTATTTGATGGAAGAGACGCATATTGCTGGTCAATGTCTCATGGGTGTTGAGGAAATATATGTGCTCACCGGCATGTGCTGACATGGCATCCAGGAACTAGTGGAGCACCCTGCATTCTGATGCCAGTGAGATCCCCATGATATCCCCAGCTGCCTTTGGAAAGTACCTGTGGCTAGTATTCTTAAACCTACACATAGCACTGGGATGGGTTCCATTCTGTTGCTTCTGTGTGTGAGGTGTGGTCAGCACACCTCAACAATTTGCTGTAGGTGGTCCCTGTCCACCCTATAGCGCTCCGCTACCTCCAGCTCATGTAGCCATGGGTAGGTTAGCCTGGGTATGTACACTCTTCTCCTTCTCCTCACTGTGAGTTGGTCATCAGCATTCTCATCCTCACCACCCTCAGCCTCTTCCACATATTGATGTAGGAGAGCGACAGCAGCTCTTATCATTTTGTTAGTTTTGTCAGGTAAAATTTCCCCATCTGTCCTTTTGTGTACACCAGTGGTGTAGAGTTTGTGGGAAAAACCAGAGTGAAAGGTGTCTGCATAGTTTATAGTAGTGTGCTGGGCTGGGTGCTGCTTGTGTAATTGGCTGATTCTGATACATTTCACCTGCCAGCTATGCTAGTTCTCCTTGATTGCCTTCCTACTGCTTTTTTCCCTTCCCATTGCCTTTCCGTTTAAGCCCTGAGGCATGCCATGCATACCCACTCCTAAGATGTGAACAGAGCTGCTATTGCATGTGTTTTTTTTTTTATTTGTTTTGTTTAAAACCTGGTGCGTGGCATGCACACCCGTTTAGGCAATGTAAACAGTGCTAGGCAGCCTCATACACACACCTCTTTCTTAGCTGTGCTTAGCTAAGGGCAAACACGGGCCATAGAGTTCCAATAAGTTTACAGAATGCATGACACTCACCCTTATGAGGTTGTCTACCTCTTATGCTTATACCATGGTGTTGCTGCACCTACACGGTTGGGTGCATGCTAACACTGAGGAGAAATCTGTGATTCAGTGTCAGTCCCCTCATTTGTATAAAACTGACTGCTAATGCATGGTTACAAAACTGACACTTAGCCTATCCCCTTAGAAACCACTGTTCCATGGTATTGTTGTCCTATGCATGTTATTGACTATTATGGAAGAATGCTGATTTTGTTTTAAAAGCTTATTTCCAACCTTTTTCATTATTTTTGGGCCGATCCCATTTGCACACCACTGCCCTACGCTTAAATGGCCAAAATCAGCCAAAAAAAATAAAATTTATTTTTTATAATTTTGCAACTATTTCCCATGCCAATGGCCATATATTTGGCCATTGGCATGCCTACTACATTGAATACATGCTTTCTTTGGAGCTGTCATGCCTCTGTTTTGTAATTCGCAGAAATGTATTTGGTTAGTAGCCAAATACATTTTTGCAGGTTACACTATTCCTGCACAGACACCTGCCTGCTTCCTGGATTGCTAACTCACTTCTTTTGCATGTTTTTCACCAGCAAATTGGGAAATTAGCATACAGGAGCTGTGTCCGTGCAGGAATAGTGTAGGTGCGCTCGTGCATGTCCCAGGAGCTCGTTCCTGGATCGCTTGTCAGCCATATTGTGTGCAGCAGCTCTAGAACTATTCCTAAATGCCATGCAGAGCTTGCTGAATCCCAGGGTGTTTTTATTTTCTTGTATTGTATACCTCTATAATATGTATTCGTCTTGTATATCTACTTCAGTTTGTATTGTGTAAAAAATTTCTTGACTTCCAAAGTTAAGCTGATGTTATGTAAACATTTCTGTGATTGTACAGAGCTTTTCTCCCCGGGCCTCCACTGAAAATGGGTCATTGACCCAGTGGACTTTCCCAGTCAACAAATGTCAATAAATAAATAATAAATAAATAAATAAATATATATATATATATATATATATATATATATATATATATATATATATATATATGGATTCCATACATTTGGTCGAATTGCACTTAGTTGAAAATGATACCAGGCATTGCACTTCACTGAAAGCTCACTTGACTGAAAGCTCACTTGGTCGAAGTTCATTTGGTCGAAAATGGAATATAGCCCCTGCCCCACTGCAGTGCAACCCGCAAGTCAGAATATTAAATAAGGAGGGTTTAGGGGGTATAGCCTCTGACAATGGGGAGTGTGGGGGGTGTATCCCCCCACATAATTTTAATGTATTCACTATTATAAGAAGGCATATTCTTTAGAAATGCATTGATATATATAGCTTTAGTAAAAACTATTGGCATATTGTGGGGGCTGTGCCCCCCCACACCCCCCCTTATTTAATATTCTCACTCCAGGGTTGCACTGCAGTGGGGCAGGGGCTATATTCCATTTTCAACCAAATGAACTTCGCCCAAATAAGCTTTCAATCAAGTGAGATTTCAATAAAATGCCTGGAATCATTTTCGACTAAGTGTAATTCGAACAAATGTATGGAATCCATATATATATATATATATATATATAAAATAAAAACTTCTATCTTAATGTACTATAACAACTGCAAAATAAAGTAAAGAGAAATAAATAAATAAATAAATCACGCAGACACCGAACAGTTAATATTAAGTGTGCGTCAAAATGGAAATTGTGAACTTACACCACTTTTACTGTATGTACTGTTTTACTTCTATATGAATATTCATTTTTATTATGAATATTCATAACATTCCACATTCTCTTTCCAGTTATAAGCATTATTTGAATTTTAACAGAAAGGATTCTGCACCTGCTATTGGCCTCTGTATTTATGTTCCAATATTTTCACTGTATTCATTGGCTACTGTAAATGCATGTCATCTCTTATGATTTATACTGTATGCTGTAACCTCAAGGAGTTATTCTGAAGAAGCTCTTTCATCCAATAAGAGCGAAAGCTTAACTAACTGTTCGGTGTCTGCGTGATTTATTTATTTATTTATTTCTCTTTACTTTATTTTGCAGTTGTTATAGTACATTAAGATAGAAGTTTTTATTATATAATTCTTTCTCTTCTAAGAGCTACGGTTATTATTATATATATATATATATATATATATATATATATATATATATATATATATACATACACATATACACACACACATATATATATATATATATATATATATATATATATATATATCTACACACACATATATATATATATATATATATATATATAAAATTTCTATTTAGATATGGATAGATCACTTTTAATAAATATATGTATAATATATATATATATATATATATATATATATATATATATATATATACATATATGGTATATATTAAAGCAGCGAATGCTTAAAAAAGCGTATGCTGATTTATCTACCCCATGTAAGTGAAAGCTTACAATCCCGAACACTTAGAATAGCGATTTTGTCCAAAAAAATAACGAAGGCGACCAAGCAATTTCTTTCCCAGGGAACGAATTAGCTTATATGCCATTTCATTATTTTGCCGTTTCATGCTTATACATATATATATATATATATATATATATATATATATATATATATATGTATATATATATATATATATATATATATATATATATATATATATATATATATATATATATACACACATACATATCTATATATACATATATATATATATATATATATATATATATATATATATATATATATATATATATAAGTTTCAGTGCATGCGTGTGTCTGTAGATAGATAGTTAGACAGATAAATAGAGAGATATGATTACATGTGTAATGCTGAAAGTATACTCTTACTGATTGCATGTTATTCTGATCTAAGCGATCAATTAACATGCCAATTGAATTAGGAGTGCATTGAAAGGGCTGCCAGTGGAGAGATGGCAGAATACTAGAGTAAGTTATTTTTACCTTTTCCCTAGTATTGTGGAGTTAAAAACAGAGGTAATACAGAGGGCTTGAGTAAAGTGTGGTATCCTACCTGTAACGCAGAGGGTGACAGAACTAACAAGAAACAGAATATAAAGGATTAGTCCAGATAAAATCACTTTAGCTAGCACATCTAGGGGACTCTCTCTCTGCTACCCTCCCTGTTTGAGAAATAACAACACCTTGTTGACATTTCCAGTAGTTTATTCAGTTAAGCAGGTAGAACACTCATCCATCTTCCTGCTAAACTAAATAAACTACTGGAAACTTCAGCAAGGTGTCTTTATTCCTTTCACAGGGAGGGTATCAGAGAGAGTCTCCTAGATCTGCTAGCTAAAGTGATTTTATCTGTGCTAACCATTTATGCTCAGTATTGTGGAGTTAGTATATTTAATTTAGTGTGGGGGGGGGCATTTTTAGTTATTCCATCTTTTGAAATATTTTGCTTAAAAAAATAAGAGTTCAAGGAGATTGAAATTTTGTGGTTTAATTACAGCACATACCGTTTTAATTATAGTTTTCTGTTCACTCTCTTCAAATGCACAGATTAACACTATTTCTGATCTCAGCAGTAGTAAATGCATTTGCAGTCAAGTGTTGGGTTTAACAGAAGCAGTAACACTGAATGTTCCTTTTAGTGAGGAAAAGTACCTGTCTTACTAGTAAGTGAAAGCTGATGGTAAGGTCTAAACTTTCAGATATGTGTGTATGTGTTTAAGTGCGTTTGTGAGTGAGTATGCATGTTTTTGTGTGTGTATGAGTATCCATGGCTTCATATTAGAGTAAGAGCACAAAAATTGAAAATATTTTGTGCTGTGCATATGTATTTATTTATTTATTTTATTTATTTATTTCAGTCTGATGACCAGGGAAGTCAACTGAGCCAAGAAGAGCTCATTTTCAGTGGAGACCTGGGGAGAAAAGCTCCAGGCAAAATTCATACAGTATCAATATTTTTGCAAGATGCACATTATTGAAAATATACAGTATATAAAATATACAAACATATAGTTATTGAACATAGTAATTTAGGTACAATTTGAGAGTTGAGAAATACATACTGGTACTATACATAGTAGTATAACATATGTAATTTACACTTTGAGAGATTGGGAAAGCATACTGGTACTGTAAGTAGTGACACAATATAGGTAGTGGAGTGTCTTATACATTGAGCAATGAGAAAGAAACATTCATGTACTGGTAGACAGAAAGCTGGAAATATTCAACATAACATTATTGGACATAGTAAGTTAGGTACTCACTGAAAGTTAGAGAGAGCCTACTGGTACTGTGGATGGTAGTACATCAAGGTTAGTGTACTGTCATATACCTTGAGCATTGAGAAAGAAGTATACATTTACTGGAACTGTAGTACATCATTGGTAGGGAGTGGATTTCCATAGTGGGACTATAGGACTGTATATTTTCATGTATTAAGTATACCTGTCTGTCATCCTTAGTAGTGCTGTCAGGAAAAGTGCTTTTAGCACTGAAATATATGGAGTTGGGATTGGGGACAGGTATATGGTTAGGATTAAGGTTACGTTACTACATATGAGAAAGGACGTGTGGGGGAGTGATACCCCCTCAGCATCATCTTATTCACATGTACTAATCCTAACTTTACCCTGGTGCAAACTTGACACTGCACATTATATTACTAAAATCTATTTTCCTAACCATATAACAATAGCACTATGCAAATAAGTTGTGCCTGCCAGTTAGCAGTCTTTTTAGTTTGCCTGTCTGCTTATTTTAACATGCAGCTGCCAAATTAGACTGCATTGGCCAATTGCCATTTCATGATATAGTTCTATACATACAGTATATACATATACACATAAATATACACACACATATACACACACACACACACACACACACACACACACACACACACACACACACACACACACACACACACAAATATATATACCAAGTGTGCTTTTTTGCATTTGTTCTGTTTCTGGTACAACTTACATTTCTGTGAATTTGTGCTCACATGCTGTAGGTGGATTGGATACTCTAAATTGGCCCAAGGCGTGAGTGCATGCGTGTGCCTTCTGTGGAAGGTTGAGCACCGGGCTGGCAACTCGACACCATAAAAACTCCACTGCCAATCATGAGTGAACAGGTGATTCACTGTGGCGGCCCTTATCGGGAAAAGCTGAAAGAAGAAGAAAGAGACCTGATATAACAGAGCTAAATACCTGGCTGTATTTGATTCTACAACCATCTGGATAGACCAAGCTGATATAAGTATACTTTTTTGACCTTGTTCTGTTTTGGAGATAGTTAACAAAACTGTACTGCATTCATTGATTTACTTCATTGTTTATTGCTGGCCTCTGCCTGTCTGCATTTGCTTTGTTGTAACCCCTCTTCCATCCAACTGTTGTTTTTTCTCTTAAACTTCATGGCTTTGGAATTGCCCGCCCCTGCTGTAAATTTGATTTTCATCACTCATCCCATTCCCATCTCATGTGCTCACTCAATTGACTACAGTGAGAATATTTGGGAAGGACTAGCCCTTTGCCTCTTTGATTTTGAACACTCCTCCCAGTCCAATCTCATCAGCTCTGTCTTCTGAGTACAGAGAGAGCATTTGGGAAAGCCAACTCCCTTAGTTTCTTAATCTACAGCTATCTTCTGTTTCCTCCCTCTCCACCCATAAAAAAATGTTTACACTTTATTCAGCTGCTTCTACTGTAATTGTATTCTGCCTACTTTATTACATTATTTTTGCTTTGCTGTGTGCTCTTATGTGTTCAAGTGCTTTTATTCTACTGCATTTATTACTGCTTGTTAGTAGCCTGATTAAATTTATCTGTTATTCTAAGCATCTTAGTTTTGGTTTTAGCACTTCGGCTTTAGGCCAGTTACTTTACATTTAAGAATGTTTTTGTGGTCTACACTCTTGTCTACAAACCCTTCTAAAACCCTCTCTCCATACGTCCACCCAAGTATGAGGAGCACTATGTCTGGACAATTCCAGTCAGTTTCTCCAGGTCAGTATGGGCATACACAGACAGTGTAGCAACTGCCTCATATTTACCTCATATTTACTGACAACCCTCTTCTTCTAGCACATAATTCTTCTACTTGCAAGAAATGCATCTATATGAGTAACCTAGAATCCATGCTCTCTCACACCAGTCAGTACTCCTGACAAAGGGTAGATTGCCAGCACAAACAACACCACTCACATCACATAGCCAAGCACAACACACATCCACCTATGCAGAGGTCCTCAATAAAAACTTAGCTAAACAGAAGGGACCTCAAAGCACACTCAGAAACATTCTGCACACAACACCAAACATATCACATACAACAGACAACACACCAGTCTCTCATAAACACAGCCCATAAGGCAAAACAATAAACCAACACAGCCCACAAGGCATAACAATAAACCATACTAGTCTTTGGCAACTCAATTGTGAGACACACAGATGTCCCCCTCCCCAGGCTCAACAAGGAGAAGGTGACGGTCAATTGTCTTTCTGCTGCCAGAATCCACCACATCATGCATGCACTTAAGTCTCTCCATAATAAGTACAAGTATAACTCTGTCACTGTCCATGTTGGTGTGAATGACTTGAGATGTACCTCCCTGGACTGTATGAAGAGAGACATGATTGAGCTCTCAGAGTATGTGTCTCAGGCAAGTTTGACCCTAGCCCTAAGCAGCATCCTACCTTCACCAAGAATGATACAACTATACCAACACTAAATAATTGACTTCAACAACTAGCTTAATTTTTGGTGTCATTCCAAAGTGATCCAGTATCTGTCTGCCTGGGATGACATAGTTGACAGGCCTTGAGACTTTGTCATTGATGGCCTCCACCTGCCACCTCTGGGATTCCGGATCCTGGCCAACGTTCTTGCCTCTCCCATCTTGCCCTTTTTACACAATGTCCCAAAGACAAATCTTCCAACATAAAAGATATGTCAAAAAGCAAATTTAAGGTCATGCTGCTTAATGCTAGGAACCGTAACCTGAAAATGCGCTCAGTGGAGGCTCTCCTCACACTGGAAGATGCTGACATCTGTGCAGTCATGGAAACTTGGTTCAGGGCTGCAAAGAGCACCCCTGCCTTACCAGGCTATAGTTCATTCCACACATTCTGACCCCAAAATGAGATCGGGAAGAGTAAGGGTGGTGGAGTCTCTATCTTCATTAAGGATAGTTATACCTCCAGACTGTTTTTTCCATCATGACGCACTGGAACTACTCCAGGTGCAACTGACAGTTGGCAAGACACCCATCCAAGATACAGCCAACTATAGACCCCTCTCTATGACTCAGGACACCCAATCCTCCTACCTGGATCTACTTGACTCCATCAAGGTACCCCCAAACACCCTGATCCTTTGTGAATTCAACTACCACACCATATAGTGTGTGAACTATTCCTGCACTAATGCACTCACCCACTGATTCCTTGACTTCATCAATTCTAATGCACTAGATCAACTCATCTCATCCCCCGCAAGGAGAGATAACATTTTGGACTTGGTTCTTACCAACATGGGTAACCGCTGCACCACTCCCATAGTATGTTCTTCTCTAGTGAGATTGGACCATTGGTCTGTCTCATTCAAAGATTCTATCCACCCACACCCCCCAGCCATAATCAGGATAAAGAATTTCCCGAAAGCTGACTACAACCTCCTAATGGAGGGTATCAGTAGCTTTTCACCACGGCCCCCATCAGAGGATACAAACAACTATGTTTAACAGTACGACAGTGCAGTATACAAACACCTATCTAACTGCATGGACTCAGCCAAACCCAACAGAACTAAAACCTGCTCCTCATGGAAACACATGCCTGTCTGGTGGGCATCCTCTGCTAACAGGCTTTACAACAAAAAGAAGATATTGTTGTCGAAGAATAAAAAAGAACAAATTCCAAATTGGAAAACCTCGCTCCTTAGCTTCAACACCCAAATTAGATCACTAGTAAAAGTCTCCAAAGCCAATTATGAATGGAAACTAACCTCCAAAACAAAGGAAAACCACAAAGCCTTCTTCAGTTGTGTCAGTAACCTCCATGGCAAAGCCCAGGTCTGTTCTGAATTAGTACTTAAAGATATCACTTACATTGATCCTATTGACTTAGCTAACCTGCTAGCAGATAGTTTAACTGCAAATGTCCCCCCTGCCCCCCCCAAATGCCCTTTCTACATCCCTTATACTTGTCCTGTACCTCACATCTCCATAGATCAAGTGTTAAAGGCCCTATTCAAGGCAAAGAACACAGCTTCTATGGGGACTGATAGCATACCAGGCTTTATTCTGCACCATCTTCAGCAAGAACTAGCTTCGCTATTGAGTTCCCTTTTCAACCACAACCTAAGTACAGGCTTTATTCCAGCAGAGTAGAGAACTGCCATTATCCCCTTACACAAAGGTGATGCCACTACTAACTCTGAAAACTATCGCCCCATTAGCTTGACAAGTCTGATCTGTAGAACCATGAAGCATATTATTATGGATCCCATAAACAAGGACACAGGCAATCTCCAAGCACTTGACTCCACTCAGTTCTGATTCATTAAGGGCAAATCTTCCCTATTGAACCTAGTTGACTTCTTAGAGACTGTCACCAAGACTCTGGATGAGGGAAAGTCAGTACTGTCAAAGGAAAAATATACTTTAAAAAATGATCAAAACATGGTAGGTTCAGGTTAAGGCACTTTAATCTTGCAGCAAGGAGAGAAAAACATGCTAATACAGAGTTTGTCTAACCAGAAACAGAAAATGCTTTCATTTTTATACATTCTTAAACTGGTTATGTCCTACCATGCTGACGTAACAGATTACCACCTTTTTCATCATCATCTGCTGACCATCTTTCCCATGAATTTCTGCTGATTTATCAATTTTTATGTGAAACTTCCTGAGGAAAACAACATGGCCTTGATTACTCCCAGTTAGATACATGTTATGTTACTATTCAAGATACTATGGCTAATTCAAGCACAATGCTAGCAGTTAATTTCTCTAATAATCCTTTGTCTACTTTATCTCTAAGTTACTACAGCTGCACAAGTTTCCATCCTTTGAACAGAGCTGTTTGTCTAAAGTCATTACATTTATAAAATAAGGCATTGTTCATTCATTCGCTTCTGACCTAGCAGATAAACACCTGCTTCTCAAGTACATTTCCAAAAGGCATAAACATGAATATTGCTGTGCTAGCAATTACTAGGTCAGAGGGTAACTTGCAAGTTTCAGAAAGCATACTGCAGTTTTCAAAAAGCATCTTTTTCAGTCTCATATGAAACTCAATTTGTATAAAATACAGTGTATGAAAAATAGAATGAAAAGCGTATTAAAATACTTGGTTATTAATTGGCATTAAGCATACACACATTAATACATATTTTTCTAACAGTACATACAGCTTACCTTGACTTGCCCAAGGCCTTTGACACAATCTCCCACTTGAGCATCACTGAAAAGCTAACACAACTTGGTGTAAATCCCTATCTCATCAGGTGGGTGGCTTACTGGCTCACTGACAGGACCCACAAGGTAAAAAATAGGTGCCCCCCAGTTAGGGCACGGGTGAGGTGGGTATGCGATAGTGACAGACTTTAGGGTTAGGGTGGGATAGGTGAGATAGGGTTAGGGCGTGGGTGAGGTGGGTGTGTGATAGTGACAGACTTTAGGGTTAGGGCGGGATAGGTGAGTTAGGGTTAGGGCACGGGTCAGGTGAGTGCGCAATAGTGACGGACCTTAGGGTTTGGGTTTGGGTTAAGGTAAGTGGATAGATTGTAGTGTATGTACAGTTTAGTGTAGGGTTAGATGTAGGATTTTAAGTGTATGTGTGTGGATTGCTGTTTTTTTGGTGTGCTTGTGTTGTGTGTGTGTTTCTTGTAACAGCAATTTCTTTCCCTGGGAAAAAAAAATCACTATTCTAAGCTTTTGATGGTTTTGCACTTAGAGGTTAGACGTTCGAACATATGGTGTTCGTACTTCTGCCATTTTGCCGAAGTGATATAGACCCTATATACTTACATATGCACACATACATGCACAGACACACACAAACACGTTTGCATGTGCATGTAAGCATGTGTGTGTGTGTGTGTGTGTGTGTGTGTGTGTGTGTGTGTGTGTGTGTGTGTGTGTGTGCATGTGCATGTATGTGTGTGTGTGTGTGTGTGTGTTTGTGTGTGTGTGTGTGTGTGTGTGTGTGTGTGTGTGTGTGTATTATAGATATGTAATATATAATGTATACATACACACATGCATATAAATACGTATATGTTTACTATGACAGTCTTGAACCCCGCAGTCTTGAAAACCATAATCCCTAGACCATAATATCAACAGACTAAATCACTGAAGACCGTAGTGTCTATAAATCTTGAATACTAAATCGTCCAATCAGTGAGTACGTAGGAACAAGTGCTAATATGGGCTCTGCAAGGGTGTGAACCCAGGAATGAGCATTAACATGCATAGTGAAGTGGAATGAACTTAGCAACAAGTGCTAACAAGGGACCGTAAGGGTTCAAATTCAGGAGTTCGATATTGAAGTTCAAGGACAGATAATAAGTTGGTGAAAACAGCATTAGAAATCCTGTTGCTGGACTGTTTTGAATTCTTGGGTAAGTGATGTGGTAAAAGTGATAACATTTTCAACCTAGGCAAAGTTTGAAATTAGAAGAGATGTTTAGGCAAGATGGGATCTTTTGTTGTAACTTACCTTCAGAACAAATTATGTTAAGTTGTGCAGTGTAATATCACACAGACAGTGTCCAGTGTCCATGTTGGTGACTCTCTGAAATAACGAAAAGCTAACATCAGCTTTAGAATAGGGAAACTGAAACTCCGTAAAATTACTGGGCCATGAACAAACACATATCCTTACTAAACTCTGACTAAGTAAATAAATACATAATCACAAACTCCCAAAATCACATACTCCAACAGCAACTCTTTCTAAATAAATAATCCCATACACCAACAGACAACTAAAGAAATACAGAATGCAAAGAGATATAAAAATAACTAAACTGTGATTATTATATCAAACAGGACAGGATCTCAAAAATATGATAAAAATGGAAAGCACCTCTAGCCAGCTTTGAAAAATGAATTATCTTTATGGGAGATAATGATCAGCATCACTGTGCTACAAAACATCTGTTGAGACTTTGCTGCAATTGTATTTTTGACTATGAATGCTGAATGGTTCTCGTTTAGATCTTCAACCTTTTATTTTGATTTTGAGCTTGTGGGTGTTTCAGAGTGCCAGTGATTATAATCTTTGATGTTCTTTGTACAATAAACTTAAGACTGTAGTAATATGCTTCTATCTGAAGTTAGGAAGTCGTAACCTACATTCTGATCGAATCATGTTATGTCGAATAGCAAAGCAACACACACAGACAGTTTCAAACATCCATGTCAGCGACTGTCAGAAATGATAAAAAATAACATCAACTTTAGAATAGCAAAACAGAAGCCTCCACAAGAATATGTGCCATGGATAGACACTTTTCCTTACCAAATTGACTAGGTAAACAACTATAAAATCACATACTCCAGCATCACATACTCCAACAGCTAACTCTTCAGTGTTGGGATGGTGGCCTAATGATTAAGGTGTTTGCCTTACAAACACAACGTGCAGAGTTGAAGTCTCACAAGGGATAATTGGTTAGGCTTAAAATGGCTTGCAAGGGCAGTTAGCTTAGTACTAACCTATGAAATAAATAATGTCATGTACGAACAGCCAGCTAAAGAAATACACAATCCAAATATATAAACTGCTGACATTATACTGAACAGGATGGGATCACAAATATTCAATAAAAAAGGAAATTACCTCTAGCCAACCTTGGACCACAAACAGTGCCAATGGGAGATAATGTTCAGCACCACTATACTGCAAAGCTGTAACTATCTATTTCATCCTTACCACAATGAATGCTGACTGGTGCTTGTTGACATTTTCAACCTTTTTTTTCGATTTTGTGCTTGTCGATGTTTCAGAGTGTCAGTGATATACACATTTTGCATTCTTTGTACAATTCACTTTAGAGCAAAGTTATATACTTCAGTCTGAATTAGGAATCCAGCTTTTGTGTTTCTACTTGCATATTTAATTGTGTTAGGAAGAACGGTCATGCTGTAACACCAATAGAAAAGTGTAGCATAGCTTAGTATGAGTGATTTCAGGACCCCCATATTTCTAACACAATTATGTATCATACTTAGGTTAAAGAAGTGTTCTCAGCTGAAACACATTTGGAGTATGCAAAAGGGATAAGTAAATCTGAAAGAATACAACAAAAGCTGGAATATCCAAAGCCTAGGTATCTGAGTCTCTCCTTTAACTGCACTGATGTTCTGTTCACCAATTAAGCTATCCATTTTCAACAATGTTGTCTACTTTCATAACAACACCCACATCAACACATAGAGCTACATCTCCTGGAGCCTCTACCTCTAAACCCATAAGGCAAGCCACCACGCACTCCAATATTCTAATCATTGGAGACTCCATTGTGAGACACACCGATGTCTCTCTCACCAGGCTGAGTAAGGAGAAAGTCACGGTCAGTTGCTTATCAGGGGCTAGGATCTGCCACATTACAGAGGCACTCAGGTCACTGGACCACAGTTACCAATATGACTCAGTCATAGTCCATGTGGCAGCAAATGACCTGAGATGTACCTCCCTACACTATATGAAGGGAGACATTATGGAGCTCTCAGAATATGTGTCTCAGGCTGGTATGAGCCTAGCACTGAGCAGCATTTTACCTTCTCCAAGGATGATGCCACAAAATGAACAAAAGATGATTGACTTTAATAATTGTTTAGTTTCTTGTGTCATTCTAAAGGGGTGCAATATTTGACAGCATGGAAGGAAATGGTCAACAGACTACTCGGCTTTTCCAGGGATGGTCTACACCTATCCCCTCTAGTCTTTCGAATATTAGCTAAAACACTGTCTTCCCCTATAGTGCCCTTTTTTAGTCAATGCCAAACTAAAAGTACTTCCGACATAGAAAATCAAAATCAAGAAAATCTAAAGGTATTACTGCTCAATGCTAGGAGTCTAAATAAAAAAAAAAAAAAGCTCCACTCCCTAGAAGCTCTCTTTACCCTAGAGATGCTGACATCTGTGCGTTCCCTGAGACATGGTTTAAAGATGCGGAGATCACACCAGCAGTGCTAGGTTATAATGCCTTCTACACATTTAGGCCAGCTACTTCACAGGCAGGGAATAAAGGTTGATGTATCTCTATTTACATCAAAGATAAATATACTTCAAGGCTGGTCAAACAGGACAATCCACTTGAGTTGCTCCATGTTCAAATTACCATAGTCAAAATTCAATACCACTTCCTTGCAAGCTATAAGTTCCTCTTTATGACTCAGGAAACCTATACCATGTATTTACACTTATTAGTAGCCATCCAACCCAATACCATATTCATGGGTGCCTTTAATTACCCCACTATTAACTAGGAATCTTATATAACACCAAATATACATGCACAGAGATTCCTGGATTTTGTAAATACAAACTCCCTGGACCACATCGTCAATACACCAATCAGGGGTACACCCCCCTACTGTAATGCCCTCCTTGGTAAGGTCACACCACAAAATGGCCTGCATTGAAGTAAAAATAAAACCTGGACCCCCAGCTAAACCTGGAATATTCAGGAACTATTCTAAGGCTAACCTGCTAATGTTAAGTGAGAACCTGGCAAAAGTTCAAGCCCACATAAACCCTGAGAACACTGCTGCCTATGCAGAACTGTTTACAGAAACTCTGTACACGCATGTTAATAACTGAATACAGGCAGCTGTACCCATCAGGAAGAAGTAGAGAACTAACTCAAAAAACAAGCCACCCTGGTGGGATCACAAAATCAATCAGTTGTATAACAGGAGGAAGAAAATCATGGCAAAAATTAGGAGGTGCAGCACCCAGCAGGATAAAAGCACTTTCATCAAACTAAACAAACATCTCAGAGGACAAATAAAGTCTACCAAAACCAAAGCTGAGAAACGTTTGGCCTCCCAGGCCAAAGACAACCACAAAGCATTCTTTAGCTATGTCTGCAACCTCAAAGGCAATACACAATGTTGTGCAGAGCTCATTGTGAATGGAGCCACCTATACTTAGCCAGAAGACATAGAAACCTCCTGGCTGATAAATTTAACTTTACCCCTCCCTTCCCTCAATCTTCCCTCAGGAAATATCATCAAATATAACCTCCCCCCTACTATCACTAGGGAACAGGTCCTTAATGCTCTTTCTAAGAGCATGAACACTGCATCAATAAGCTGCGACAATATCCCAGGATGCCTTCTAAATAGCATGAAACATGACCTACCAGGGCCTCTGGAATTACTATTTAACTGCAGCCTCGAACAGGTTTCGTACCTCATGAATGGAGAAAGGCAACAGTCATCCCTCTGCACAAAGGTCGGCCATCTACAAACCCTGGAAACTACAGACCCATAAGTCTCACTAGTCTTATATGTAAAGCATTGAAAGAATTATCATGGAGATGATCTGTAGATATATAGTACACCTCCAGACACTAGACCCAGCCCTATTTGGTTTCATCAATGGCAGATGATGCCTACTCAACCTGGTGGACTTCTTTGAGAAGGTCACCAAAGCAATGGATTAGGGTAACATTCTTCACACAGCCTACCTTGATCTGACCAAGGCATATGACACAATACCCCACTCAGGCATTGTTGACAAACTCAAATGGTTAGGTTCAATTCCATATGTCACCCGGTGGATAGCCAACTGGCTCACAGACAGGACCCAGGAAGTTAGATTTGGGGAATCCACCTCTACAAAGAGGCCAATCACAAGTGGAGTCCCTCAGGGATCAATCCTTGGACTGCTCCTTATTGGCATTTACTTCTCTGAAGTCAAGGCTGATCTCAGTGGTCTCTGACTGACTAAATTTGCAGATGATTGCAAATTAGGAGCTGTCATTCAATCTTATACTGATAAATGTTTTCCAAGTGGGACTGATACAGAGAAACAGCTGGTGCCAGAGCCATGGACTAAAAATAAATGCCAAGATATGCATAATAGTACCCTTTTGGAAGTCATCCATCCCTGGTAATTATCAAAATTACAACACAACCCATAGAGTTGACTCAGTAGTCAGCAACTTAGGGACACACAAAAATAGTTATCTAGCCTCTGACCCTCATGTGTCTACAGTAGTGAGGAAATCCTTCTATGTTGTATAACTTATAAACAAAGGTATGGCAACTAAGTCCAAGGAAGTCATTGTTCCACTGTATTCGGCATTTATCAGACCTATCATTGAGTACAATGCAACTTTTGGTATGTACCTATCCTGGCATATCCAACAATCGGAATGTCCACAGAGGTTCCTCATTAAAGAAATATAGGGCGTAAGTAAAATGTCCTATGCAGACCACTTCAAGGCCCTATCCCTGTATTGAGTATCCTACAGGCTTTTGAGGGGAGAGCTATGCCTGGAATACAGAGCATTGTCAGACTCCACTCTGATGGATCTCCTGCATATCCGCAAAACAAACAGCAGTAGAATTACCCATTCTAAAGACTTAAACCTTGCCTGTGATATAAATAGGACCTGCTGGAAAGATAGGTATGTATCCCAGAGACTACCACATCTATGAAACAGGCTCCGCATCATGTGAAGCAGAGTTCCTCCCTAACCCAATTCGAGTGCATCTTGGACAATTGGATGGGAAACCTGAAATTCATCCCTGGTTTGGTGCCTATGTATCTAATGGACACAGGTAACCAGGAAATGGTTCATCTCCCAGGCCCATGCTTACACTTATCAAGGGTATCAAAACTTGTCAGAGATTTGGGATGCATGACTAGGCTTAAAGACGTCCTTGATTTCATTAGCTTAGTAAGCACCTATGAACCTATATTGCAGCAAAACTGCATTTACAATGTTTATTTTACCTGTTAGTATAATAATAAGTAAAATAAAAGGTTATAAAACTGCAAAGTCCTTGAATTCAGAAGAATAGCTCAGTGGTTGTGTAGTACTCATTTAATTATCATTGTATAAGTAAAGGTATGGCATCCGGGTCCAAGGAAGTCATAGTGCCACTATATCTGGGCCTTATCAGATCCATCATTGAGGCTTTCGAATACTGGCCAAGGCTCTTGTCACCCCCATAGTGCCTTTTTTAGGCAAGGCTTAAAGGACAAACCCATCACCATAAATAGCACAAGAAACAGAAAACTGAGGGTAATGCTACTCAATGCCAGAAGTCTAAACCTCAAAATACACACACTCGAGGCACTCCTCAGTATGGAGAAAACTGATATATGTACAGTAATAGAAACCTGGTTTAAGGCTCCAGAAAGCACCCCAGAACTACCAGGCTACAACTCATATCATGCATTTTGGCCACAAAACCTGGACCGAAATACAAAAGGCTGGAGAGGATACATATTCATCAAGGACTCCCACACCTCCAGGTTAGTGCACAGCACGATGCTTCAGAGATCATCCACGTGCAACTAACAATGGGCAAAACTGCTATTCAAATTATAGCTTGCTACAGATCACCCACCATGTCTCAGGACACCCACTCCGCATTCCTGGAAAGACTGGGAAACATAAAGGTCTTACCAAACACACTGATATTGGGTGATTTCAATTACCCAAACATTACCTGGGAGAACTACTCAAGTACAAACTCCCTTGCTAACATTTCCTAGAATTTATAAACTCAAACACCTTGGATGAACTGGTCAACACCCCCACCAAAGGTGACAACATATTGGACCTGGTCATCACCAATATGGGCGACCGGTGTCCACACCGGAGGTCAACCCCTCATTTATTAGACCTGACCATAAACTAATCATTCTGGATATCCACATTCCGCCACCACCCCCAGTCAAAGAAACCACCATGAAAAACTTTTCAAAAGCAAGCTTCACGTTACTTAAGACCAAGGTGGGAAGTTTCAAAGCCCACATGCTAAAGGACAACGCTGTCCAAGCTGCAAAATCCTTTACTAATGCACTCTACGGGCACCTACAAGAATGCATGGATTGTGCTATCCCAATCAAAACCAAGACTCTCTCCTCCAAGAAAAGGAAACTAGTCTGGTGGACCCCTGTCATAAACAAGTTATACAATAGAAGGAGGAAATTAGTACAGAAAAGAGTAAGATCCCAAGAAGGGAAGACATCCCTGATCAGTATCAGCAAGAAACTACATTCCCTCATAAAATCATCCAAGGTTAGCTTCAAAAGAAAAATTGCCATGGAGTTCAAAGATAACCACACGACATTCTTTAGCTATGTCAAGAATCTAGGTGGCAGTTCTCAGATCTGCTTGGAGTTAGTGCAGAATGGCACAAAATACTCTGAACTGACCGACATAGCCATCATCCTGGCAGACAGGTTCAGTGCAAACTTTGCCCCCCCTCTCACCCCCAAAAGGGCCCATAACTATACCGGGAGAATGTAGTGCCCCTGAAATCACAGACACTCAGGTTAAAACAGCCTTCTTTAAAGCCAAAAACACAGCATCAATGGGACCAGCCAGTGTCCCAGGCTGCGTCCTACATGAGCTCAAAGATGAACTAGCCCCTCACCTTAACACACTGTTTAAACTCAGCCTCTCCACAGGTTACTTGCCCACAGAGTGGCACACAGGAACGGTTATTCCACTCCACAAAGGTGAAGCCACAACAGACCCCAGGAACTATTGCCCTATAAGCCTGACTAGCTTGGTCTGCAAAGCTATGGAGTGCATCATCATGGATCTCATTAACAGAGACATTGGAAACCTCCAAACACTGGACCCTACCCAGTTCTGCTTTGTTAAGGGCAGATCATGCCTCCTAAACCTGGTGGTCTTCTTTGAGACATTTACCAAGGCTATAGACGAGGGAAAGGTGGTCCACACAGACTACCTAGGCAAAGGCCTTTGACACCATTCCCCACTCAGGAATTATAGACAAGCTCACCAGCCTGAACATAAACCCCTACGTCATGAGATGGGTTGCCAACTGGCTCACAGACAGAACCCACATGGTAAGAATTGCAGGAGCTAGGTCTGACTCTAAACCGGTTACAAGTGGCATTCCCCAGGGCTCAGACCTAGGACTTCTCCTGTTCCGCATATACTTCTCAGAGATATAGGCAAGCACAGGAGGACTATGGCTGACCAAGTTTGCAGACAATTGCAAACTAGGGGCTATAATTGACTCTCCGAATGACACAGACATCCTCCAAAAGGGTCTCACTGAGACAGATACCTGGTGTCAAATCCATGGCCTCAAGCTAAATGCCAAAATGTGCATAGTCATCCCCTTTGGAAAAAAACAAAGTACCCACAAACTACCACATAGGTGGTAGTCCCCTAATTACAGAAGACATAATAAGGAATCTGGGGACCCAAGTAGATAGTAACCTCTCCTTTGATAATCACATTGCCAAAGTAGTTAGAAAATCCTTCTATGTGGCCCACCTAATCACAAAAGGGTTTGCATCCAGATCGAAAGAGGTCATTGGGCCCTTCTATGCATCACTCATCAGACCCATCATAGAGTACAATGCCCCATTTGGTATGTAGCTTACAAGACACCTGCAACAACTGGAAAGACCATAGAAGTACCTCACCAAGAGGATCACTGGCCTCAAGCAGATGCCCTATGCAGCTCGACTGAAGAAACTCCAGCTGTACTCTGTTGCATACCACCTACTCAGAGGTGATCTCTGCCTGACATACAAGGCCATGTCCAACCCAGAAATGATGGACATGCTCCACCAAAAGAAAACCATATCCTCTTGAGCCACAAGCTCCAGGGATCTAAACTTCACCACAACAATAAATAGGACTTGCTGGAGGGATAGATTCCTGTCCCAAAGACTTCCCATGCTCTGGAACAAGATTCCAGTCTACATTAGGCAGAACTCCTCGCTAACCCTCTTCAAGAGAAACCTTGACGAGTGGATGGGAAACAGAAAGTTTAACCCAGGGATCACTTTAATGGCTCTGCTGGACAGAGGCACAGGGAACAAATGTAAGGGGGCAGTGAAAGCCAGCACATTCCATCTAAGCTTATAAATGCCTTCGGGCAGATAGCCTATTACCTACCTATGAACCTATGAACCTATAATGCCCCCTTCAGCATATACCTAACCAGACATATGCAGCAGTTGCAAAGTCCACAAAGGTTTCTTACCAGGAAAATCAGTGGTATCAACACATTGTCCTATATGAATCGCCTTAAAGCCCTGTCTCTATACTCTGTCTCCTACAGGTTACTGAGAGGCAGTCTATGACTGGTATAAAAGGCATTCTCGGATCTGTCTCTAATAGACTTTTTTTACAGCCACAAAATGAGCAGCATCAGTACCACTAGATACAAGGATTTAAAATTTGCTTCTGACATAAATAAGACATGTTGGTGAAATAGATATATGACTCAGGGGATCGCCATGCTCTGCAACATTCTCCCCATTCACATGAAGCAGAGTCCATCTCTAACCCTATTTAAGCATAACCCTGACCAATGGATGGGAAACTGGAAATTCACTCCGAGTCTGGACCCCACATCTCTGATAGACAGTGGCAGACTGCAATGTCCAAACTAACATACCCTCCACATATCCTCTAGAAACTTCCTAACATACCCCTCCTAATAAACATCCATGATACATAGGGATGCAATTGGGCTCGATTGCATTGTTAGTCCTATAACGGGCCTGGTGGTGGTTAACTTGGTATATAACTATAGATACTAGGCTATCGGCCCTAGGGCCTATACAAGCCTAGCCATAACAATGTCCTGGCTATTTCTTCCCACAATATTTACTTCCCTGGACCCCTGTCTAGCAGGGCGACTGATGTGATCCACGGGGTGAATTTCCTATCTCCCATCCAATCGTCAAGGTTCCTTTTGAAGAGGACCAAAGAGGCACTCTGCTTGACATGTATAGGCAGTCTATTCTAGAGTTTGGGGGGTCTCTGGGTCAGGAACCTATGCCTCCAGCATGTTTTGTTCATTGTGATGACGAGGTATACATCCCTGGAGCATGTGGCCCTGAGATATTGGGATTTCTTTAAGTGTAGCATGTTCAGCAGCTCTGGGTTTGACATGGCCTTGTATGTTAAGCAGAGATTGCCTCTGAGTAGATGATATGCAACAGAGTATAGATGGAGTTTTTTTAGATGGTCAGCATAAGGGATCTGCTTTAGGCCTGTAATTCATTTGGTGAGGTATTTCTGCATCCTTTCCAGTTGTTACAGATGTCTTGAGAGGTACATACCAAACAGGGCGTTGTATTCTATAATGAGTCTAATGAGGGATGAGTACAGTGGGGCAATGACCTCTTTTTTTCTAGATGAAAAGCCCTTAGTGATGATGTGTGCCACATAGAAGGATTTCCTGACTGTTGTGGCGATGTGGTTATCGAAGGTGAGACCACTGTCCACCTGTGTCCCTAAGTCTCTTATCACACGGTGCTTAGTGTACTGCCACCTATGTGGTAATTCACGGGTACATGTTTTTCCCAAAGGGGATAACTGTACATTTCTTGGCATTGAGCTTGAGCCCATGGCTCTGGCACCAAGCATCCGTTTCTGTAAGGCCATTTTGTAGAATATCCACATCATTTGGGGATTCAATAATGGCTCCCAGTTTGCAGTCATCTGTGAACTTTGTTAGCCAGAGTCCCTTAGGGTTGGCCTGTACTTCAGAGAAGTAGATGCCAAACAAGAGCGGTCCCAGGACTTAGCCCTGAGGTACTCCACTTGTCACTTGTCTGGAGCTGGATTTGGAGTCGGCTACTTTTACAGTGTGGATTCTGTCAGTAAGCCAGTTGGCAACACATCGAGTGATGTAGGGATTAATGCCCAACTTAGTAAGCTTATCTATGATTCCAGAGTGGGGGATGGTGTTGAAGGCCTTGCCAAAATCCAGATAGGCTGTGTGGACTGCCTTACCCTTGTCCACAGCTCTGGAAACTGATTCAAAGACATCAGTCAGGTTCAGGAGACATGATCGGCCCTTCATGAATCCAAACCTGGGTGAGTTCCAGTGTTTGAAGGTTGCCAATGTCTTTGTTTATAAGTTCCATGATAATACATTCCATGGCCTTGCATATCAGGCTTGTCAGACTGATGGGGTGTTAGTTCCCAAGATCCAAGTCTGATCCTCCCTTGTGGAGTGGGATAACTGTAGCAGTGTGCCACTCAGTGGGCACAAAGCCTGAGGTGAGGCTATTATTAAACATGACACTTAGGTGAGGTGCCATTTCATTTTGTAGTTCATGTAGTACACAGCCCAGGGTGTTGTCTGATCCCATGGATGCTGTATTCTTAGATTTGTTGTGTGTGTTTTTTACCTGTGTGGCTATTTCTGGAATTTGGTCATCTTTTGGTATTGGGATGAGCCCTTTAGGGGGTGAGAGGGGGGTGAAGTTGGCACTGAATCAATCTGCCAGGATATTGGCAATACCCTTGGGATCAGTATATTTAATGCCATTCTGTTGTATCTCAGAGTAGATCTGAGCATTGCCATTTAGATTCTTGACATATCTATAGAATGCCTTGTGGTTGCCTTTGGAATCTTTGACAATTTTATTTTCATAACTAGCTTTGGAGGATTTTATGAGAGATTTCAGCTTCTTGCTGAGGTTGCTAAGGGAGTTTTTTTGCATCCTGGGATTTTCCTATTTTCTGCAACAGTTTCTTCCTTTTGTTGTAAAGTTTGTTTATGGCAGGGGACCACCAGATTGGCTTCCTTTTTTTGGAGAAGAGCATCTTGGTTCTATTTGGGATGGCACGATTCATGCACGAGTGGATGTGCTCGTACAGTGCCTTATTGTAGAATTCAGCAGTTGAACTTTCAGTTCCCATCTGCATGGGAGTCATGAAGTTTGTCACTTCTGACTTCAGTAGCATGAAGTTGGCTTTGGAGAAGTTTTTTATAGAGGTTTCTTTACTGGGGGGTGGGGGAGGGATGTGGATGTCAATTGTTATTGACTTATGGTCAGACCTGACCAACAAGGGGGTGACCATAGGTGTGGAGCATCAATTTCCCATGTTGGTAATGACCAGGTCTAGGATATTGCAGCCCCTGGTAGGAATATGGATTAGTTCCAAGAACCGTTGGGCAAAGGTGTTGGTACGCAATTAGTTTTCCCATTTAATGGCAGGGTAGTTGAAATCACCCAGTATTAAGGTGTTTGGTTGTATCTTAATATTTTCCAGTATGTTTAGAAAGGTGTAATGAGAATCTTGGGGCATGGTGGGGGATCTGTAGCAAGCTACAATTTGGATTGCAGTCTTACCTAGTGTTAGTTGCACCTGGAGAATTTCAGACGCATTGTGTTGGGCACCTAGCCTGGTGGTGTGAATATCCTTGGTGAATATGGACACTCCTCCACCTTTAGTGTTTCGGTCCTGGTTTGGTGGCTGAAATGTGTGGTAAGAGATGTAGCCTGGTATTGTAGAGGTGCTCTCTGGAGCCTTGAACCAGGTCTCAGTTACTGCACAGATATCAATGTTCTCCATTTTTAGGAGTGCCTCGAGAGAGTGCATTTTGAGGTTTAGACTTCTAGCACTGAGTAGCATTACCTTCAGATTTTGCATGCTTGTACCTGTTATGGTGGTGGTTTTGTCTTTGAACTTTGCCTCATTGCTATTAGCATTTTTTTTCTTTAACCCTAGATTCAAGTTAAAACCACCCAAGATATAATCATTAATTTTCCTTTGAATAGACTTTGAGTTACTGCCATGTAGGTTTTATATATATATTTTAGTCACTTCATTACAACCTTTGCATTTTGTTTGGATCTTGGACTTTACACGATTGCTATTGGAAGCAATGTTTCATCATTAACAGTTTATTGTAATTCTGTTTCAAAACCAAAAGAGAAATTTGAGTTTGACATTTAAGGAAACTCTGTGAGGTGGAAGTCAAGGGCATAACTCTCGATCTTTTAGATCAAGAAATCTGGATAAAGACAAAAATAATGGGGAGAGGGCGCAAAGTCTCAAAATCAGGCCAGCTTTTAATTATTACTCATACAAAGTCATAATCCTGATGCAAAGACAGGTTTTGTGTTAACATGTATTTTTTAACTCAAATTTCTGTCATTATTTAGTGGTTTCAATCCTCAATGGTTTGCTAAAAAGCCACTAATTTTATATGGAACAGACAAAAAATATGCAGCAAAAATCTGGATATTCTGTGCAAGTGTGGACAGTTGAGAGGTATGGTGAGGAGTGAACGAATGCTTGGCTACATAAAACCAATGTATAAGGTGTCGTTGAATTACAAGATGCAATATGCACCTGATATCCCTGAAAGGCCTTTGGAAATTCAAAGACGAACATACGATTTGGCAGTGTTTACCTTGTGATCAGAGGACTTACTGTAAGTTTCACTTGTCTGTAAAACCATAATAAAAGAGGACAACAGAAAACCCAGTGAAAAGAGTATTGAAACTGTTAGCCTAAAACTCTGCAGCACATCAGATGTATAATCAACAAAAACTGGTGTAATGTTGATTGTTGCCTTGAATCCTTCATAGTATGCATTCCAGTACCAAAAGATTAAAAAAAAATGGGACACTGTGAACAAGTTTTTGATGAGACTCCAGTGGTTTATACTTCATCACTTGTAACAGAATGTTAATTTTTTTATTCAGTTAATATATAAGCCATGAAAGCAAGAAGTCTGAAGACAAAAAGTAAAACTCGCTTAGTAATTTTATCCCAGCATCAAATGATCCTTATATGCAAGGGATGAGAACATCTTTTGCTCCCAACAAAATGTATGATTTGAAACAGTTATCCAAACTTGATTTGATAGATTATCATTTCTAACAAAATCAGCCTGCTCAATATTTAACAGTTTGTTCCAAATAATTTCTAAATAGAAATCTAGAATATTGACATAGAAGTTTGGTTCTATTTTTAGTAAAGATATGGGATAATGTGATGAAGGGAATTGTTTGTCAGATTTCATAATTGCTACAAAATACTTCTAAAAATGAGCTGTGTCAAAAATTAATAGAAAAAAAATATTGTGAAAGAAACTTGGAAGGGAAAGATATTTTCAGAGATTCACAGATATGTGCAGTCCCATAAATGGCTTGTGTGCGCATAGCGTTTAGTACATGATTAATCTAGCTAGTGATTTGCTGTATCCATCTTGGCTGACCTGTTGCTCTGTTGTATGTAAAGCTAGTGTAAGCAGTATGTGCTAAACTGGAAAATCACATCTTCCAATGTCCACAACACAACATTTACAGGATTCCCATATATGGACATAATACAGTATTAAAGATGCATGTCTAACATTTACATTACAATCTATGGTGCAGAGGGCAGAAACCAACACTAAGTGCACTATTGTGTTCTAAGGATTGTATTGTTCTTAATGATGCTCAGATTCCTTATATGAGCACAGTTCATGAAAATTGATGCTTCATTGCTTGTGATTGCACACATCTATTCATTTGTATACCTCTGCAGGGGAAATCTACTGCTGAAGGAGTTGTGACTGGTGTGGCAGTGGTGTCATATAACTCCTACTGTTTATGTACTGGGTGTGGACAGGTCATGGAGTTTTTATGAATATGACGACTTTGGACAAATCATGTGATTTTTATGAATGTACTGGGTATGGATAAGTCATGTAATTTGCATGAATGTGTAGGGAATGGACAGGTCATGCAACCTGTAGGAGCAGTCTGGGTATGGACAGGTCATATAATTTATATGAATGTGCTGAGTGTAAACAGGTCATGTCATTTGTTTGAATGTAATGTTTGTGGTAAGTCACAAAATTTGTATGAATTTGATGGGTGTGGATAAGTGACATAATTTGCATGAATATGCTGGGAGTAGTCAGGCCAATTATTTGTATGAATATGATGGATGTGATGGATTTGGACAAGTCATGTTATTTGTATGTATGTGCGCAATGTGGACAATTCATGTAATTTGTACAAATGTAATAGGTGTCAACAATTAATGTACTTTGTATGACTGTGCTGGTTAGAACAAGTCACATAATTTTCATGAATGTGCTGGATATGGACAGAAATTAAAAGAAATTACAACCAGCAAAATAGTAGATTTCTGTGCCATCTCTGCTACCATGGATACCAGACTAGAATCCAGATAGCTTGCCATTAAAGCTTTTGTAGTTAGAGTGAGTCAGGCAATGACAAATACTGTCAAGACACTGTAGGTCTTCTGTTCTTTCAAAAACACTTGATATTGATATGGTCTGTGACACCCTAGCACTGGCCCAGTAATCAAGGAGCCTCAATCCTCACCACTCGCAACATACTCCTCTGCTGACATGCTTGCCTGCTCTCCCTGACTAACTAAGCTAATAAAAAATATAACAATTGTGATATGAACACTGAATGTTCACTGCATGGCTGATTGAGAGTACAAACACCTTCAGTGACTATTATGCACAGGCTACAGGAATTCAATATCCACACCACTATAAGCCAATTAATATATGATGTGGATATCCCACCACTGTCCACCAATTAATATGTGATGCCCCTGCATGGGCCCAATAATCAAGGAGCCTTATTCCTCACCACTGGCAACAGTGAGGGATTACAAGTACACACACACACAGTAAAGTACAATTTCCTTTAAGAGCACACAGAGATCACAGTCAGTCTGGGGCTGATTTCTCCCTCTTTCTCCAGATCCCCAATAAGACTCCCCACTGGCACAGCTATAGGGTTAAGATCTCACCTGGGGTTGAAGCCAAGACCTCCAGCACTCTCTCTGTCCAACCATTGCTTCATGTCCCTGCCCAAGTAGCTGACACACATACACTTTGAGATTTGATTAATGTACAAACACAGACACACACACACACACACACACACACACACACACACACACACACACACACACACACACACACACACACACGCACACCTGGGGAAGGCTGGAGCAGGTTTACTAGCTATGCCCCCTTCTGCCCAGACTATAAGGTAGTTATCACTGCCACCAGCCTCTACTTATCAGCTACTATAAGGCACTTACAAAGGGTGACCAATCCTACTTTGTAATGTTACTATTTCCCAAATGGTAGCTTTTGACCAAGTGCCAGGCTGTTAGGAGTGGCCTGTACAGTGTCCCCAAATACATATGCAAGTACTGTCAGAGCTTAAATATGTCTCACAGATATCACCCACAAAGATATTTTTAAATATATTTAAAAATAAATAATAAAAGAACAAGACAATACTCAGAAAACAAGCACAGTTACTTCAGAGTTCAGAATCACAGGAAATATTTTAAAACAACATTGCAGGACAGTCTCAAATAATTACAGAAATCATCAAAATTAATCTTTTCTATATTCCTATCTATATCTAAATGATACTAAGCACTAAATAAACTAAAAACAGTGTGAAGAGATGAACATACAGAGGAAGCAGACGCTATTTTTTTACCGCTTTCATTCATTTTATTTGACTTGAACTTCTTCAGAAAATAACAAACCTCTCATATAGCCCCTTTTTTAAGACAATAATGATGTAAATCTCATGATTACAGCCATCCAGTCATGTTGTATTGCTGTCCGTATACAAAAAACACATGCATAAAACATTTATGTCTAAAACACATATACATATGTAAAAACATACAAAAATATATGTAAAAAACTATATAAAAATATTGATTAGACATTTAGCTTAATGCTAAAGAGCACTTAATATTGATATTTCATTTAAACTTGGTAGCTTATCAGCTGCCAGGTTATTTTGCCATAAAGACTCTTTACACTCAAGTAAAATCTTGTGATTACCAATAAACTCCTTAATAGCCACAATAGCTCTCAAAGAAAAAGTACATTTCTTGAAATCTGAGCAAGCTTGAGCATGTCTAGCTACAGCATTAGTCAAATCCCTTTTTTCTAATAGCTAAAGTATGTTAATAAATTCTCCTTTTAAGACTCCTAATAGTCTTTCCAATATAGAAGGAAAAACAGGAATCAGAAATAGCCGCATATACTACACATTCAGCATTGCAAGAAAAATCATTTTTAGCCCAAACAATTTTATTGCAATGCCTAAAAAAACTCTCTGAAGCATTACTAATATATCTGCATTGTTTACATTTTTTACATGAAAAAGTCCCTTTCACCTTACTATGTCCAGTGTAGTAAATCATATTAGAGGCTTGTTCTATCATTGACTTGATGTTAAAACATTTCTTATATGTGAATTTGGGATTGGGCGGCCACAGTGGTGCAGTGGTTAGCATTGTCGCCTCACAGCAAGAGGTTCTCTGGTTCGATCCTTGGCTGGGGTGCCTTCTGTGCGGAGTCTGCATGTCCTCCCTGTTGTCACTTGGGTTTCCTCCGGGTGCTCCGGTTTCATCCCAAAGACATGCTGCAGGTGGATTGGACACTCTAAAATTGGCCCTAGGTGTGAGTGTGTGTGTGTGTGCCTTCTGTGGAAGGTTGGGTGCTGGGCTGGCAACTCGACACTGTAAAACTCCACTGCCAGTCATGAGCGGACAGGTGATCCACTGTGGTGACCCCTAACCGGGAAAAGCCAAAAGAAGAAGAAGATAGGTGAATTTTGGCTTACTCCTACTACTTGGATAAGTTCTTTGTTACCCACTAGAACCTTCCAATTGTCACTAATGATGTTTTTAATGTGCACCATCTAATTTATTATGGGAACAGGAAAAGCTATACTAAAACCAGTGGTCTCAGTAACCATCTGTCTAGAATCTGACACTAACTGTACCTTTAAAATAGGTCTCAAGATTGCTTCCTCTATGTGTTCATCTCTTCGCATTGTTTTTAGTTTTCAGTTGGTTTTGCTCATATTATACCCTAAATAACTTATTTACAGAGCAAGGTAAATACAGATGAGTGGATGTTCTTGGTAGGTTCAAGACAAAACACAAAATGCCTAGTCTCTCTCTGAGAGAGTTCTTAAATTAATATCAAACATTACTGCTGGGTCAGCTTGGATGACATCACTCTTTGTCATCTGCCTTCAGTTCCCAGGCTAACAGAAACTAACATCTCTGTGTTAAAAATACATTACTCTCTGATGTTTGCTCAGAACTGGAAGTTGTAAAACAATTAGACACGTTTACATTTTAGACCTAGTACTTACTACTCTCCAAGAAAATAGAAAAACCTCTAGCTGTAGACCTTGTGTCTGCTTCACCGAAACTGAGAGATAACACAATTGTAAAACAATTTCAACTTATTTTCTTGATGTTTTGCAAGTTAAGTCTGTATGTTCCAGCTTCTTCTATTAAAACATACATTTGCACAGGTATATAGTTTATATACATTTCTGTTATTTTTAGTAGGGTACACTGTGGACACATCCTTGAAGCTCATTACTGTACAAACCCTGTTCAACACACATTTACCCCCAGTAGTTTAAGATACACATAACATAATAGTTATCTTACATTTGTAAGACAAGCATAGGCATTAGTAGGTTGTATTTTTTATTGTAATCCATAATGTACTGAACACAAATGCATGAGCTATTCTCTTCCCTTCATACATTATACAATCCTGTGAATCCATTGCTACACCACTGAGCACTCTTAAAAACTAAACTTTCCTTCCAACATTCCTCACTATTTTACTTTTTATTTCCCTGGTCACCCCAACTATTTCCTTCTCATTTCCTTCTCTCCACTATATCTTTACCACGTCTCCTTCTACACCACCCACTATAACTGGCACAGCTGCCACTCTTTGCTATTCTCTGTCTGTTTAATTATTCTTCACTCTTCTTTACAGTCCACTTATTATTTTTCTATTTTATCCACCAATTCTACCTCTATTATTTTGTTGTTGTACATGTACAAAATGCATACTTTTAATAATTTCTACAAGGCATTAATGTTGTTACTCACACGTCTCTTTATCTTGTCCTTTTTAATGTTCATTAACTTGCAATGTACCTTGGTATGGTTATGATATATGACTATTATTTTTTGGCATCATCTTTTTTATCATGTGTTTGTGGAGCTTTTTCGATACTTTTAATGATTATCTACAAGGCATGAATGTTATTACTCACCTGTCATTTTATCTTGTCCTTTTTATGTTTTTAAACTTGCAAGGTAACTTGGTTTTGTTATGATATATGTATATTATTTTTTGGCATCATCTTTTTGATGTGTTTTTGGAGCTTTTCTCCTCAGGTCTCCTCTGAAAAAGGATTCCCAGACCAATGGATTAACCCAGTTAACAAAGGACAAATGAATAAATAAAATATGAATCATATTAATATTCACAAATGACATATGATTATTTATAAAATTGCAGATAGCTGAGCTGGCAATGTCACAATCCCTCCCCCACCGAAAACTCAAGCTAGTTTTTCAAGTGACACTTGAGAAACGTTGCTTGAGAGGGTTGCACCTATCTGGGAATACCTTACCCCATTCCCTGTCTTCAGAGCCCATCTGCATTGGCATTGCTAACCCCACTGCAGTGCTGCACTGTTATATCATATGCTTCCAACCCTAGGACCCAGCTTAGTAACTTGGCATTTAGCTGGTTGGCTCGATGTAACCATGTTAAGGGATTGTGGTCTGTAACTACAGTGAATTTCCTTCCATACAGATAAGGCTGACATTTCTGCAATGCCCACACTATGGCTAGGCATTCATTTCCTACAGCTGCATAACATTCCTCCCTGGGTTGGAGCCTATGGCTGAGATAAACCACTGGGTGCTCTTCTCCCTCTGAGGAAATCTGGCTAAATACAGCCTCCACCTCATGGTTTAAAACATTTACCTACACAACAAATTATTTGCTGTAATCTAGACTGGCTAACACAGGGGGTCCTCCCAAAGCTCATTTAAGCTTCTGGAATGCCTGCTCACATGCTGGGTCCACACTACCTTATCTAGCCTCTTTTTCCTTGTCAGGTTTGTGAGGGGAGCAGCTATGGTACTATAACTGGGGACGACCTTTCTGTAGTACCCTACTGTCTCTATGAATGTCCTTACCTGCTATTTGGTAACAGGGGTAGACCATGCCTAAATGGTTTCCACATTGGCAGGTTCTTGCATGATCTTACCACTCTCCACTCTATGTCCCAGGCAAGAGACATCTGCCATACCAACCTGATATTTGCTGGGATTAATGGTCAACCCTGTCCTCTGTAGTCTGCCCTGACATCCTGAAGATGCTGTTGCCAGGAATGGCTGTAGATGGCAATATCATCTAAGTAAGCAAGGGCAGTTACTGGGTCATTTTGCATCCCAAAGGTTATCTTCATGAACTCATACAAGCCAAAAGGAGTCACAAAGGCTGACCTCTCTCTAGCACTGGGAGTGAAGAGCACATGCCAGTAACCCTTAGTAAGATCAATAGTGGTAAGATACTTAGCCCCACCCAGCTGCTCTAGGGTTTCATCTTTCCTAGGCATGAGGTAAGCATCAGAGTCTGTGTGACTATTTAATTTCCTGTAGTCCACACAGAACCTGGTGCTGCCATCCTTCTTTGTTACCAGCACCACTGGGGAGGCCCAGGGACTGCTGGACTCCTGAATTACCCCTAGTACCAACATTTCCTGTATGTCCTCCCTCAGAGTATGTTTGATTCTCTCAGGCACCCTATAAGGGGCCTGCTTAGTTGGCCTTAGGGTCCTATATCCACATGATGCTGCACCAGGTGGGTGCATCCTGGTTTCCCAAAACTCCTGTAACACTGCTCAGATTTCTCAAATCTGGGTAGGGGATAGCTGCTGGGACATTGCTACCCCTTCCACTGAGGTGTCAAGTCCAAGCCTCACTGAGGAGATCAGTCACCAGATCCCCCTCTGACTTCTCCTGCCATCCACTGAAAATACTCAGCACAAGGGCCTCTATCATTGTAAGGCTCCATCAAGTTAACATGGCACAATTTATACCCCTGCTTCCTGCCTAGCAGGTCTACCATGTAGTTAACATTACTGACTTCCCTTACCATCATGTAGGTTCCCTTTCAGGCTGCCTGCAGCTTGTTGTGACTGACAGGAATGAGAACCATTACCTGCTGTCCTACAGCATACTCTATAGTTCGAGCATTCCTGTCACAGTAGACCTTTTTCTGCTGTTGGGCTTCTGCCAGGTTCTCCTGGGCCAAACCCATGAGTTCCCTGATCCTTGTCCTGAGGTTTATGACATATGCCACAACAGAGTCCTTGTGGAATTTACACTCACCTTCCCACTCATCTCGAATCAAACCTAGAGGTCCCATCACCCTATGCTCATACAACAACTCAAAGCGTGAAAACCCTGTGGATTCCTGGGGCACCTTTCTGTAAACAAACAACAGAAGGGGTGAATATTTGTCCCACTCCCTCTTAAACTGGTCTGCAAATGCCCATAGCATGAATTTGAGTGTAGTCTAACTTCTCAACAAGACCATTAGATTGGGGAAGGTATGGGGTGGTCATTAGGTACTTCACCCCACAGTGCTTCCACAGACAAGCCAGCAGGTCTGACATGAAATTGGCACCTCTGTCAGTCAGCTTTTCTTTTGGGAAACCTACCCTGATGAAAATTCTAACCAAGCATTTTCCACCTTTTCTGCCTCAATGGAGGACAGAACCACTGCCTCAGGGTATATGGTAGCACAATCTACTACCACTAGGATATACTTTTTCCCTGTGGAACTTGGGGTACTTAGAGGCCCCAGAATATCCATAGCCAACCTCTGAAATGGCTCCTCAATCACAGGCATAGGCATCAAAGGAGCTTTCACATTGTCTCCTGCTTTGCCTACCTTTTGGCACTGCTCACAGGATCTGCAGTACCTGTTACATCTCTGGAAATCCCAGGCCAATAGAAGTTCTGCATAATATGTCTCTTTGTACATTTTATGCTCATATGACCTGCAAAGGGAATCTCATGAGCTATGGCTAGAAGTGCCAGATGGTAGGCCCAGGGCAATACCAACTGCTGTATTCTCTCACCCTCTAGCCCTCCCTCAGAGGTCCACTTTCCATACATTAACCATTTTCCCAGTATACAGATTCACCCTTCCCTTGAGAATCAGGTGCCTCACTAGCTACCTCCCTCTGACCATGAAATGTAGGGTCTGAGAGCTGAGGCAGTCTCAACTCTCTTTTAGTAACCCTTCCCAGCTCCCCTTCCACAGGAAGTCTGGTATCCTCTGACAGCGGTGCCTCACTGTCAGCCTGGGTATTACTAATACTCATCCCTGCCCTTGCAGTTAATCTTTCCACGGGAAAATCAGTACCCACAAGCAGCTATGGCTCACCTTCAGTCTCACTGCTACAGGGAAGCTCCCTCCCTGAAGTAACCACCAGTCCTGGCAGCAAGTGTTACAGTCTGCCTGGGTCTCCCCCAGGCTACTAAACCCACATGCTTGTCTCCAAGCCCGACTGCATGTAACTGCATGCACACACAGCACTGCATTATCAAAATCATTCCCTATCAGGACATCTGCAAGGATATCCTCAAACACATCTACTTGCTGGCTTCTTTTTCCACCCTCCCAGTCAAGGTGAACCCTAGCTATAGGTATTTGGAATGGGGTCCCTCCTAAATCTCTGACTGGAGAAGACTGCCTAAGCAAGTAGTGCTCCTCTGTAACAATTGCAGGCTTCACAATGGTTAGGTCAGAGGCTGTCTCTCTCTTAGCCATGGCCTCTTTCCCATTCACTAAGATAGGCTATAACCGCCTGTGGCAGTTTGGTACCCTTGTTGTCTGAAGACAACCTACTGTTGGAAGTTTGTCATTCCCACTTCCTGGCTCTCCCACCTTTTGTTCCCCATCTTGCCTCCATGGATATCTATATGCTACATGGCCCCACTGGTTGCATTTAAAACATTTAACACTTTGGTCCTGGGCATATATCTGGACTAGTGGCTTCCCCTGCTACTGGTGGATTCTGTTGGGGCAGTCTGGGCTGCCCACCATGGGTTCCACTAGATCCATGAGCAGCACTGGGTGTCCCTTTCCTGTGCAGTGATGTCCTGCTTGCAAGGTATAGGTCTCCCTTCTTCCCCAACTCATCTGCAGTACTGCGTTGTCTATCAGCTAACCAGATTTTCATGTCCTCAGGCAAAGTGCTAAGGGATTGTTCCCTCACCAAAAGCTCTGCCAGCCCTTCAGAAGTGGTGACCTGACATCCACTCACCCACTTTTGAAAATAAGTGCTTGGTTCAGCAATATATTTGCACACACTTTCATGTGCCTTGCGTCTATGCTCACAAAAATTTTCCCGTAAGCTTCAGGTGTTAATTTAAAACATTCTAGCAAACTTTTTTTACAATATTATAATTTAAGCAATCAGTATTAGAAAGATTAGAAATAACAGTTACAGTTTTACCATGGAGTAAGGAGGTCAGAAGCCATACTCAGAGCCCTTGGTCAACATTATATTGTTTACCTTCCCTTTCAAACATATGAATGAAATTATCACAATTATCCCCCTCTGTAAATTCTGGAAAAAATGTACTCACCTTTGTTGCTACTGGGGTTTGGTTACTCTCTTCCCCATTACCCCCATGACTCTGGTGAAGATTCAGCATCTCCTTTTCATATTGTCTCTGCCTCTCCTTTTCCTCAGCCTCCAGCCATTGCAGTTTCAAGTTTTCCTCAGCCTTAAGACATCTCAGCTTCTCTGCTGCTTCTATTTCCAAATGCTTGGCCTCCAGCGTAAGTCTCTTTAACTCCAGATGGATTTTAAATCCTCTGCAAAAAGGTTGGGCTGTCCATTTTCTGAGAGTTGCACATCTCCACAGCCAGTCTGATTGTCCTCCTGGTTGGTATTCTCTGATGCAGATCTAACTAAAGCTGCAATCATGTCCGCTTTAGTCAAGTTGGAATGCATCAGTCCTTTAGCGTGGCACATTTCAGCTCCTTGTCAGCTTGCCATACTCCTCTGCTGACATGCTTGCCTGCTCTCCCTGACTATCTAAGCTAATAAAAAAATAAAACAATTATGATAAGAACTCTGAATGTTCACTGCATGGCTGATTGCGAGTACAAACACCTTCAGTGACCACTGTGCATAGGCTACAGGAATTCAATATCCAGACAATTACAAGCCAATTATTATGTGATGTGGCTAGCTCACCACTGTCAACCAATTAATAAGTGATGTGGATATCACACCACTGTCCACCAATTAATATGTGACACCCCTGCACTGGCCCGGTAATCAAGAAGCCTCAGTCCTCACCACTGGCAACAGTGAGGAACATACACAATGGGAGGATTACAAGTACACACACACACACACAGTAAAGTACACTTTCCCTTAAAAGCACACAGAGATCACAGTTTCTCCCTCTTTCTCCAGATCCCTAGTAGGACTCCCCACTGGCAGAGCTATAGGGTTAAGATCTCAGCTGGGGGGGGTGATGCCAAGACCTCCAGTACCCTCTCTGTCCAACAAGTGCTTTGTGTCCCTGCCCAAGTAGCTGACACAGGCACACACTTTGAGATTTGATTTATGTACAAGCACACACACACACACACACACACACACACACACACACACACACACACGCACTCACGCATGCATGCACACACACACACACACACACACACACACACACACACACACACACACCTGGGGAAGGCTGGCACAGGTTTACTAGCTATGCCCCCTTCTGCCCAAACTATAAGGTAGTTATCATTGCCACCAACCCCTACTTATCAGCTACTATAAGGCCCTTACAAAGGGTGACCAATCTTACTGTGTAATGTTATTATTACCCAAATGGTAGTTTCTGACCAAGCGCCAGGCTATTACGAATGGCCTGTACAGTGTCACGAAATGCATATGCAAGTACTCTAACAGCTTAAATATGTCTCACAAATATCAGCCACAATAATAATGTTAATAAATAATAAAAAACAAGACAATAGTCAGAAAAGAAACACAATTACTTCAGAGTTTAGAATCACAGGAAATATTTTAAAACAACAGTGCAGGTCAGTCTCAAATAAATGCAGAAAACATCTAAACCATCCTTTACTGTATTCCTATTTATATCTAAAAGATACTATGACCTAAATAACTTACTTACAGAGCAAGGCAATTGCAGATGAGTGGATGTCCTTGCTAGGTCCAAGACAAAATACAAAATGCCTAGTCTCTCTCTGAGAGAGTTTTAAAATCAATATCAAACATTACTGCTGGTCAGCTTGGATGGCATCACTCTTTGTCATCTGCCTTTAGTTCCCTCTAGCTATAGACATTGTGTTTGCTTCACTGAAAGTGAGAGATAAAACAATTGTAAAACAATTTCAGCTTATTTTCTTAAAGTTTTGCAAGTTAATTTGTATGTTCCAGTTTCTACTCTTAAAACGCACATTTGCACAGGTATATAGTTTATATATATTTTTGTTCTTTTCGAGCAGGTTACACTGTGGACACATGCTTGAAGCTGAGTACTGTACATACCCTGTTCAACACACAATTCTGCACCAGCAGTTTAATATACACATAACATATAGTTTGCTTACATTTGTGAGACAAGCATATGAATCATATTAATATTCACAAATGACATATGATTGTTTACAAAATTCCAGATAACTGGGCTGTCAGTGTCACATGGTCATTTAAACCTGGATACTTAACTGAATTAAATTTGATTTGCCACCTGGCTTCTCTCATAGCAAAATCATTTTTATAATCCTCCAATGATAATCACATGGCTGATGATCCAATAGATTGAAAAAAAATGTATTTTTAATACCATTACAGACACGAGTGTATCTGTAAAGAACATTGTTCTCATTACAAGTCTTAATAGTATAATTGTGTTTTTAATCCTTGTGCATAAAAAGTAGTCATTCCTATATAAAAAAATGTACAAGTCAAACAGGTAGCAATATAAACACCTATGGAACTAAAATTGTAGTAAGCAGATGGATATGCATTTTCATTAATAGTGTGTGTGTGTATGTGTGTGTGTGTGTGTGTGTGTGTGTGTGTGTGTGTGTGTGTGTGTGTGTGTGTGTGTGTGTGTATATATATATATATATATATATATATATATATATATATATATATATATATATATATATATATATATATATAAATAAAGAACCTTCTTGTTTTAACCGACAACAATGACAAAGACCACATTTGAATGTACCATTCATCTGACATATTAAAACTAAATTCACACTAGTCTTGTCTTGCTGTAATTAAAATTTCAAATTCACCCCTGTCTTATAATTAAATTTTGGTTTGTCCTCCCCACCCCAAATGGACAACTAAAGCAGAATCACCATTAATAATATTCCAATTTCTGTCAATAATGTTTCTAATAGAAGAACTATCTAAATTAATACTCTTACTGAATGTATTCATATAAATATCCATCTGATTAGTTGTTTTAACCCCAAACCAGGATTTGTTTTTGTTTTTATTTTCAGTAATCCTATAACTCAATTTATTTAAATGGTCTATATTATAATCTTTATCCAAAAACATCTGAGTAATAAATGATACTTTTCTGAAAAACTCACAATTGCACTGTCATCCTGAAATCATGATTGTATACTGACCCATTGGAAGATTCCTTTTTCATAAAAAAACAGATGGTTACTTTTAAAATGTATGCAACTATACTGCTGTACAGTGCTGTCAAAGTTCATTGCAGTCATGTTTATTTCTAAGGTTACATAAAAAAAAGTAATATTCATTCCAAAAGATTCAGCAGTAAAAATCCTAAAATTCATTGTTCTGTTGAGTTTATCCAAATATATATATATATATATATATATTGCATCATAAGTTCTAATCCAATAATATCAAATCATTACCAACATTTTATGCAATGAAACTTTAGAATATAAATAAACTTTAGATAAAAAATATTATTTCCACCAAGAAAGAACCAAATTGGTGAAACGAGGTGTCTGGACATATGGAGAGAGGGAGGTGTGCCATGTTACTGAGTGATACCTATTACAGAAGTAGCTTTCCAACCATTAAGGGTGGTACAGACCTAGTGATGACATTTGAAAAGTTTTCTGAGACAAATTGTGTCAAAGGCTTTAACACATTTAGAAATAAGGAGGAGACTAGTTTGCCTTTATCACTAGCTTTATTGGCAGTATCTGAAGAGATTAGAAGTACACGGTTAATAATATGGGAGGGTTGGAAGCCATGTTGTGTGGGGGGGGGGGTTAAGAGTTCTTCTTAAAGAAGACAGTTTAGCAAATGTTTTTGAATACATTTTTCAAGTATTTTGGAGAGTATGGATAAGATTGTTATAGGTCTAAAGTTAGTGATGTCTGTTGAATTTCCTCCTTTATACAGAGGGATAATGTGTGACCTTTTTACACAGAGAGAAAGAGAGAGAGAGAGAGAGAGAACAAGAGAATGTAGAATTCCTATGTTGAACTATTTATTAGGAATGAGCCAGCACAGGCAATGGTATTGGCTGCTATTTTAAGCTACTAACCTGAAAGGCCAACTTTAGTAGAGCATGGTTTCTGAGTTTCTTTAAGGACAGTTTTATATAGGATGTGGCACAGGTTTGAAGGTGAATGTGGGGTTTCTTGACATGTGGCTGTTGGTCAGGATTGGGGTAAGATGTTGGGGAATTTTTAGTTAGGGACACTATACTATCTATAAAATAAGAGTTGGAGTCAATTGCAGTTTCAAGTGGTGAGTTATTGAGAGAGGGGTTAGGGATGAATTTTCGTCCAGGATGTAAGATTTTTTTTAATGGCTGACCAGAATTTTTAGGGTTGTTTTCATTATAGTTCTGAAAGTTGTTGTAGTATATTTTTTTGTCATTATTTATTTGTACAGTAGTGAAGCATTCTGAAGTTTTTGAGATATTGTGACTTTTAATAGTTTTGCCATTTTTTCGACGCTTTTTCTCACTCTTGCATTAGTACTCTGCTCTTTTTGCATTATTTGTTTTTAGTTTCTTCCTTCTAGGTGTGTACGGCTATTTAAGATACTTAGGAAATCTGTATTGAATTCATTTATAGCATCATGAAGGGGAGGATTTTTAGGATATTCTAGTCAATAGACTATAGGGT